>NW_010198238.1:0-4404 GCF_000695765.1 Mesitornis unicolor
CCCCAGTATGGCCCAGTGCCTCCCAGTATGATAAAGTGCCTCCCCAGTACGGTAATGTGCCCTCCCAGTATGGACCAGTGCCTCCCAGTATGATAAAGTGCCCTTCCAGTATAACCCAGTGCCCCCCAGTATGGTGAAGTGCCTCCCAGTATGGACCAGTACCACCCCAGTATGGTAAAGTGCCCTCCCAGTATGACCCAGTGCCATCCCAGTATGGTAAAGTGCCTCCCAGTATGGACCAGTAACCTCCAGTACGGTAATGTACCCTCTCAGTATGGCCCAGTGCCCCCCAAGTGTGGCCCAGTACCCTCCCAGTATGGCAAAGTGCCCTCCCAGTATGGCCCAGTAGCCCCCAGTATGATAAGGTGCCCTCCCAGCACAGCCCAGTACTCCCCAGTATGGCCCAGTGCCTCCCAGTATGATAAGGTGCCCTCCCAGTATGGCCCAGTACCACCCCAGTATGGCCCAGTGCCTCCCAGTATGGACTGGTAAGCCCCCAGTATGGCCCAGTGCCTCCCAGTATGATAAAGTGCCTCCCCAGTACAGTAATGTGCCCTCCTAGTATGGACCAGTGCCTCCCAGTATGGCCCAATAACTCCCCAGTACGATAAAGTGCCCTCCCAGTATAACCTGGTGCCCCTCAGTATGGTGAAGTGCTTCCCAGTATGGACCAGTAACCCCCCAGTATGGTAATGTGCCCTCCCAGTATGGACCAGTAACCCCCCAATATGATAAAGGGCCCTCCCAGTATGGTAATGTGCCCTCCCAGTATGGCCCAGTACCACCCCAGTATGGCCAAATGCCCTCCCAGTATGGTAATGTGCCCTCCCAGTATGGCCCAGTGCCCCCCAGTATGGCCCAGGAATCCCCCAAACGCAGCTCCCAGTCCCTCCCAGCGCTCCCAGTTCCCCCCAGTGCTCACTGGGCTCAGTCGGGGCCGAGGGGCTCCACGGCGCTGCTGGGTTTGTCCCGCGCCGAGCCCTTGGTCACCAGCGCCTTCTCCTGCGCACGGGGACGCTCGCACCAGGGCCTCGCACGGGGACCTCGCACGGGGACACCCACACGGGGACACCCACACGGGGACACCCACACGGGGACCTTGCACGAGGTCTCGCACGAGGACCCTTGCACGAGGACGTTTGCACGGGGACCTCGCATGGGGACCCTCGCACGGGGACTTTGCACAAGAACCTTGCACAGAGACCTTCACGGGGACCTCAAACAAGGACCCTCGCACGGGGTCCCTCACACGGGGACCCTTGCACGGGGACATTCACATGGGGGACACTTGGGGACCCTTGCACGAGGACTTTGCATGAGGACGTTCACACGGGGACACTTGCACGAGGATGGGAACCCTTGAACTGGGACCTTGCACGGGGACCTTGCACGAGGACACTCGCATGGGGTCCCTTGCACAGGGACCCTTGCACGGGGACATTCACACAGGGACCTCACATGAGGACTTTGCACAAGGACGTTCACATGGGGACCCTCGCACAGGGACCTCAAACAAGGACCCTCGCACGGGGACGCTTCGCACGGGGACTCACATGGGGACATTTGCATGGGGACGCTCGCACGAGGATCCTTGCACGGGGACCTTGCACGGGGACACTGGCACAAGGACATTCGCACAGGGACCCTTACATGAGGACGTTCACACGCAGACGCTCGCACGAGGACACTCACGTGGGGTCCCTCGCACAGAGACCCTCACACGGGGACACTCGCATGGGGGACACGTGGGGACCCTTGCACAAGGACCCTCGCACGGGGACTTTGCACAAGGACGTTCACACAGGGACACTTTTGCACGAGGACGTTCGCAAGGGGACCCTTGCACTGGGACCTTGCACAGGGACCTCGAACAAGGACCCTCGCACGGGGACCCTCACACGAGATCTCGCATGAGGACCCTTGCATGAGGACGTTTGCACAGGGACCTCGCACGGGGACACTCGCATGGGGGACACGTGGGGACCCTTGCACGAGGACCCTCGCACGAGGACTTTGCACAAGGACGTTCACATGGAGACCCTCGCACTGGGACCTTGCATGGAGACCCTCACACGGGGACCCTCACACGAGGTCTTGCACGAGGACATTCACATGGGGACCCTCACACGGGGACCCTCGCACAGGGACCTCAAACAAGGACCCTCGCACGGGGACACTTCGCACGGGGACTCACATGGGGATATTTGTATGGGGACGCTCACACGAGGACCCTTGCACAGAGATCTTGCACAGGGACCTTGCACAGGGACCCTTACACGAGGACGTTCACATGGGGACACCCACACGGGGACCTTGCACGAGGTCTCGCACGAGGACCCTTGCACGAGGATGTCTGCACGGGGACCTCGCACAGGGACACTTGCACAGGGGACACTTGGGGACCCTTGCACGAGGACCCTCGCACGAGGACTTTGCACGAGGACGTTCACATGGGGACGCTCGCACGAGGATGGGAACCCTTGAACTGGGAACTTGCACAGGGACCCTTGCACGGGGACATTCACACAGGGACCTCACACAGGGACCTTGCACGGGGACACTGGCACAAGGACATTTGCACGGGGACCCTTACACGAGGACGTTCACACGGGGACCTCGCACAGGGACCTCGCATGGGGGACACTTGGGGACCCTCGCACGAGGACTTTGCACAGGGACGTTCACATGGGGACACCCACACTGGGACCTTACACGGGGACCCTTGCACGAGGTCTCGCATGAGGATGTTTGCACAGGGACCTCACACGGGGACACTCGCATGGGGGACACATGGGGGACCCTCGCACGAGGACCCTCGCACGGGGACTTTGCACGAGGACCTTGCACAGAGACCTTCACGGGGACCTCAAACAAGGACCCTCGCACGGGGACGCTTCGCACGAGGACTCACATGGGGACATTTGCATGGGGACACTCGCACAAGGACCCTCACACGGGGTCCCTCGCACGGGGACATTCACATGGGGGACACTTGGGAACCCTTGCACGAGGACCCTCGCACGGGGACCTCACACGGGGACCTCGAACAAGGAACCTTGCACGGGGATGCTCACACGAGGACCCTTGCAGGGAGATCTTGCATAGGGACCTTACACGGGGACCCTTGCACGAGGACGTTTGCACAGGGACCTCGCACGGGGACACTTGGGGACCCTTGCATGAGGATGTTTGCACAGGGACCTTGCACGAGGACCCTCGCACGAGGTCTTGCACGAGGACATTCACACGGGGACACCCACACGGGGACCTCGCATGGGGACACGTGGGGACCCTTGCACAAGGACCCTCGTACGAAGACTTTGCACAAGGACGTTCACACAGGGACACTTTTGCACGAGGACGTTCGCAAGGGGACCCTCACACTGGGACCTTGCACGGGGACCTCAAACAAGGAACCTCGCACGGGGACGCTTCGCACAAGGACCCTTGCAGGGAGATCTTGCACAGGGACCTTGCACGGGGACCCTTGCACGAGGACGTTTGCACAGGGACCTCGCATGGGGACACTTGGGGACCCTTGCACAAGGACCCTCATATGAGGACTTTGCACGAGGACGTTCACATTGGGACACCCGCACGGGGACCTTGCACAGGGACACTCACACGGGGACCCTCCCACAGGGACCTCAAACAAGGACCCTCGCACGGGGATGCTCACACAAGGACCCTTGCACAGAGATCTTGCATAGGGACCTTGTACAGGGACCCTTGCACGGGGACCCTCGCACGAGGTCTTGCACGAGGACATTCTCATGGGGACACCCACACGGGGACCTTGCACAGGGACACTCACATGGGGACCCTCGCACAGGGACCTCAAACAAGGACCCTCGCACGGGGACGCTTCGCACGGGGACTCACATGGGGACATTTGCACGGGGTCCCTCGCACGAGGACCCTTGCACAAGGACTTTGCACAGGGACGTTCACACGGGGACCTCGCATGCGGGTCCTTGAACGAGTGCACAGGAGCCCCACGGGTGCTGGGGGCACCCCCGGGTGCTGTGTGGGTGCTGTGGGTGCTGTGTGGGTGCTGGGGTCCCCCCCGTTTTGGGGTGCTCACCTCCACCAGCGTGTGCCAGTGCTCGATGGGCTTTCGGGGGTTGGCCAACATCTGCTCCCAGTGCTCGCGCCCGGGGCCCTCGGCGTCGCTGCCCACGCGGCACAGCCCGATCACCTCGTTGTGCCCAATGCTGGGGACGGGGGGGGGAAATGGGCAGGGGACCCCAAAACTGGGACACCCCAGCACCCATGGGACCCCAAAACTGAGACCCCCAAACACCCATGGGCATGGGACCCCTGCACTGGGATCCCCCAACACCCATGGGCATGGGACCCCAAAACTGGGACACCACACCACCCACCCCACACCCAAACCGCGCA
>NW_010198238.1:4857-5097 GCF_000695765.1 Mesitornis unicolor
CCCCGGGGACCCCAAAACTGGGACCCCCTGCACTGGGATCCCCCAACACCCATGGGCATAGGACCCCAAAACTGGGACACCCCAATACCCATGGGACCCCAAAACTGAGATCCCCAAACACCCATGGGCACGGGACCCCCACAACCAGGACCCCCAGAACCAGGACCCCCTGCACTCGTGGACATGGCACCCCCATAACCAGGACCCCCCAACACTGAGACCCCCCCTGCACCCAGCCCT
>NW_010198239.1:0-434 GCF_000695765.1 Mesitornis unicolor
TATAAATTGTAAACTTTTAGATTATAAATTGTATTTATTCAGGGTATAAATTGCATTTTTCTTTTAGGTTATAAATGGTAAACTTTTAGATTATAAATTATATTTATTTAGGTTATAAATTGGATTTTTTAGGGTATAAATTGTATTTTTTTTAGAGTATAAATTGTATTTATTTAGGGTATATATATAAAATGTATTTATTTAGGTTATAAATTCAATTTATTTAGGGTATAAATTGTAAACTTTTAGATTATAAATTGTATTTATTCAGGGTATAAATTGGATTTTTCTTTTAGGTTATAAATCGTAAACTTTTAGATCATAAATTCAATTTATTTAGGTTATAAATTGGATTTTTTAGGGTGTAAATTGTATTTATTTAGGGTATAAATTCAATTTATTTAGGGTATAAATTGTAAACTTTTAGGGTATAA
>NW_010198239.1:610-1309 GCF_000695765.1 Mesitornis unicolor
ATAAATCGTATTTATTTAGAGTATAAATTCTACCTTTTTTTTAACCTAAATCATCAATTCTATTTTATTACCATTAAAATTGTGGCAGAGCCTCTCGGATTTCCCCCCCGTGCAGCTACCTGCACGTATTAATTAATTTCACTAATTAAATCAATTAAATTGATCTAATGAATTAATTTAATTAATTTATGATTAATTAATGTCATTTTTCCCCCCATTTTTTCAGACATCCTGATGTTTGAGCTCCCGGAAAAGAGTAAGTCCCTGTGTCCAGGAGGGGAAGGGAATTGGGGATGGACCAAGGGGAGGCTGGGCCCCATGGGGTCAGGGTCATCATGGGAAGGCGCCGCTGGGTCTCAAACCCCAAAAAGAGGCAGATAAACCCTCCCAATAATTAATTAATTGATTAATTTCGTTAATTATTCCTGCGTTAAGACCGACTTCGCCCACTTTCGGGCGGCGCATCCCAACCATGCCCCGCGGGATCATGGGAAATTCTCCCGTCTCCTCCCATGATGCTCCTCTCTCTCGCAGTGGAGGTCACCATGGACCCCTCCACCGCCCACCCCCAGCTCCTGGTGTCACCCGACGGCGCCAGCGTATGCTGGGAGGACGCCCCCGGGGACCCCTCCGAAGGCTTCGGCGCCGACCCCTGCGTGCTCGGCCACCAGGGCGTCATGGCGGGGAGGGGACGGCGGG
>NW_010198239.1:1331-3370 GCF_000695765.1 Mesitornis unicolor
GGTGGCCCCCAAAGGCTCCTGGGCCTTGGGGGTGGCCAAGGAGTCCCTAAAAAAGAGGGACGTGACTGTCACCGCCGCCGCCACCGCCGCCGCCACCACCCCCGAGGCGGAGCTGTGGTCCATGGGCCTCTGTGAGGGCCAATTTTGGGCCCTCACCTCCCTCGATCGGGTCCCCCTCTGCCACCTCCAGGTCCCCAGAAGGGTGCGGGTGTCCTTGGACTACGAGAAGGGGCAGGTGGCGTTTTTCGACGCCGAAAAGAGGGCGCTGCTCTTCGCCTTCCCGGCAGCTTCGTTCAATGGCGAGAGTGTCCACCCCTGGTTCCTGGTGTGGGGCGAGGGTTCCCGCCTCACTTTGTGCCCCTGAAACGCCTCCTTTTTGGCCAAAATGCAAATTTTTAGCCCCAAATATCCCCGTTTCCAGCATTTTGGGGGATTTCCCTCTACTAAAAGTCCTCATCAGCCTTTCAAGGTGGGGAAAAATCAGAATTTTGGCTGATCAAACGCCAAAAGTTTGAGCATATGGGCCCAAAATGGCCGACAAATACGGCTCACAGTGTCCCCCCCCTTACATTTTTAGGCGAAATAAATACATTTACACGCCGCAATGTTCTTTTTCGATGGGTTTTTGGATGAATTTCGGGTGTCGGGTTCAATCCGGGGCAAAAACATAGAGTTTTGGTTGACTAAATCCTATTTATGACATTTGGACAAAGCACCCAAAATTTCCACAGGGCTCCATGGGGACGTCCCCGGAAGCCACCAAAGGAACGGACACCGAGGAGAAAATGAAGTATTTTTTAATTAATATTAACGAGCGACATCGTGGAGGTCTCGAATATCAAAATTTGAGGGAAAAAACTGGAAATATTTGAGGCTCGGGAGGTTTCCCATGGCCGAAATTCCCACCCCAGGCTCCTTTTTAAGGGTGAAATTATCTCTTTTAGGACAAATTTTGGCAACATTTAGGGCAAATTTCACCCATTTTGAGGTCGAGGGGGAAAAATAAAGCAAAATTTGGACTCTTTTGTTTGGATGAGACCAACCAATATCGATATTTGCTATGAATCCCACTGAATTTCACCCCATTTTTGCCATTTTCCCCATTTTTATGCCGCGTTTTTCTCATTTTTAGCCTCATTTTTCTCGGTTTTCTCCCAGATTCATAAAGAAAAAGACCCAAAAGCCCCAAATTCCCGAATTTCTTCTGTTTTTCCATATCATGGGGATTATGGGGTTGTCCCTGAGGTGGTAGAAAATGGCAGGAACACCAAATTCACCCCTCACGGGCACAAGCGGAGCTGAAACCAGGCCCCTTTTTTGGTGATTTTTCCCTCTTTTTGCCTCATTTTTCCTCATTTTCTCCCAAATTTCATGAAGAAAAAGACATAAAAGCTCCAAAATTGTTCAGTTCCTTTCATACCATGGGGGTTGTGTGTCTGAGGCGGTCGAAAATGGTGGGAACTCCAAATCCACCCCTCAAGGACACAAGCAGAGCTGGGACCTGTCCCCGTTTTGGTTATTTTTCCCTCTTTTTGCCTCATTTTTCCTCATTTTCTTTTTAGCCTCATTTTTCTCGGTTTTCTCCCAGATTCATAAAGAAAAAGACCCAAAAGCCCCAAATTCCTGAATTTCTTCTGTTTTTCCATATCATGGGGGTTACGGGGTTGTCCCCTGAGGTGGTAGAAAATGGCGGGAGCACCAAATTCCCCCCTCACGGGCACAAGCGGAGCTGGGACCTGGCCCCCACCACCCAAAGCCAAGGCCGGAGCCTCTCCCCCGTGAAGGCGGCGCGGGAGAAGACGAAAATGAGCCCCCCCTCGTCGGCGTCGAAAAACGCCACCGTCCCCCCCGCGTAGTCCAAGTGGACGCTGACCCTTCGGGGCACCCAACGCAGGGGGACGAGGGTGACCTTGCGGGTGGTGAGGGCCCGAATTTGGCCCCCCCATTTCTCTACCCCCCAAATCCCTCCTTGGGGGCAGAGGCTGAGGTGGCCTTTGCGGGGAATGGATTCGGCTGCCACCCCCAGGGCCCAGTCGCCG
>NW_010198239.1:3469-3954 GCF_000695765.1 Mesitornis unicolor
GGTCCTGGCGTCCCCCGGTGCCACGTCGCACGGTCTTGAGATCCTCGGAGAGGACGAGGTCGGGGTGCGCAGTGTCGGGGTCCAGGGTGACGATGGCTGTGGGGTGGAGGGGACAAGGAGAGGGTCAGAAATAGGGATGGGAGCGCCCTCTGGGGGGGATTTTGGGGGGGTTGGAGGGGGTCATTGGGGTCCAGGGTGGTGTTCAAGGGGGAAAAGTGTCACAAAGTGGAAGGGTTCCCAGGGTGGAAGGACACAAGGGTGGGGAAGGGACCTCCAAGGTGGAAGGACCCAAAGATGGGGAAGGGTCCCCAAGGTGAGGAAGGGTCCCCAAAGCAGAAGGACCCCAAGGTTGGGAAGGGTCCCCAGGGTGGAAAGGACACAAAGGTGGGGAAGGGTCCCCAAGAAGGAAAGACCCCAAGACAGAAGGGTCCCCAGGGTGGAAGGGTCCTCAAGATGGGGAAGGGTCCCAAGGTGGGGAAGGGTCC
>NW_010198240.1:0-2811 GCF_000695765.1 Mesitornis unicolor
GGATCAGGAGGCTTTAATCTCAAAGTTAACATGGTCTCGTTCAGTTTCTTGAAAACCGTAGCCTCATCTTTTCCTGTTTTCTAGCACAAGTGATGCTGTGGTATTTACACTGACAATGCTTTTTCCCAAAGGAGACAACGTATGAGTAATGCACAAGATCTTTCCTTACCTGCTCATTAAGTATGAAGGGAAGCACAGGAAAGACTTGCAGCTCTGAGTCTTAGCTGTGATAATTTTGATCCTGTCTCTGTTTTCCTGCTTTAACATGAGTAGGATGACATGCTAATGCTCACCAGGGGTGGAAAGATGGGCAAAGACAAATCTGTGAATCTGCTTGGGACACGTATGAGAGAGAACATACTTGGAATGCCCAGGAGGACGCTAATAATTGTGGCGTTCGACCGGAATTTGAAGAATATGGCCTGGGGCCACATGCTGAATGAGGGGATAAAAAGAAATATTCAACAGCAGCCCCATCGCTGAATGAGGCTTGGGCCTCGTGGGAAGAAAATGGGATGTAATCACAACACAAGAAACTGCACCGTAATGCAGCCATGTAAAGTGGAGTAGAGAAGAGGGGATTAAAAATTGCAGTGACATTTTCTTACACTTTGGTTTTGCAACCTTAATTTTCTTTATATTACATCCCCAAAGCTCAGTTAAAATACATAGCTCTCCTTGGGTTGTTCCTGTCAGAAGCAGAAGGGGAGATGCTAAAGATCTTGTCTTAGATTAATATTTAACCACCGACTTAATATAAGTTCTATTTGTGACATGAGATTAAATTTTAAAGCTTTTTGATTGTTTAAAGCTCCTTGGTGGCAGTGGTAAATGTCTTGTAGCTGATTAAAACCTGGTACAAGTGGTAGCAGTGCCAACTCAGCTTTGAACGTGTCTGGGCTAGGGCTGTTAGAGCAAGTTCAGAAACTACTGGTCAAGATCCTACAGGTCAAGTAAATGGTAAACAAATTCATAAAAGAGAAGGAAGCACAGCAGGAAAACATAAATGCAAAACCATCTATGTAAATCTCCTGTTTAATGTCTGGAACAAAATGTACATCTGTATGCAAATGCTGAGGTTTGAGTACTTTAGGAAGTACGATAGGTCCAGCACTTCTTAATCAGCCCTACAGTAAATGTAATGGGTACGCTCTCTCGTGAGCACTACAACTGTCCTTAGAAAATGTCAAGTGTGTTTGGACGTGGTGATTTTTCCTTTGGTTGGCTGCTGGAGCTTACTGACCCTAACAGATAATAGTTGAGTGCTTTCAGTGTCCCCTGTCTCTATCCTGGTACAAAGCTTACTAAATAGGTGAAATAAAACACTTCTGTGAGCTTTAGGCCACACCTCTGTTAAAATGACGGGGCCTTGAGGATGGTCAACGCACCTCATAAACTGATTCGAAATACTCAAATCCCAGCCACGTAGATTGTGTGCATTGTGACTCTGTGCTGCAAAAGCTGCCAGTCTGATCGCTCTGACTTGGGGTGCATGCGAGACAACTGCCCTGTGCCCACACTCAGTAAATCCAGCACGTCCAAGGCTGCGTGAGAGGCACGCAGTTTCTCTCTGTGTGTAGCAGCTGTTCTTCCAGATGTCTAAAAAGCAGCTGTTTACCTCAAGCTCAAAAAAAGCTGTGTGCTGTGCAGCACTTCTATAAGAGTACACAGGATGTGACTGTACAGTATTGAAAAATCAGTATTATAGACCCATCTGTGACTTACTGATGGGCCTACCTCTTTGTAGGACAGAGTCTGTGTTCCATGGATGGGGCAAGATAAGCAGCCATCCCCATTCCCAGCCAAATACGGTGGTGTCCCCTCAAATATTTTTGCCCAAAGTACCAAAGTTCTTTCTTACAGACCTCCTGTGTTATTATGTCTTTGCCTCAGTGCCTTCAAATAAGGCAATCTGTTTATATGATATTTTTGTCACGTGGCTTTTAAACTACTTTTAATTTAGCATGATTTATGGTATGCAGCCAAGAAACCTCATTACATACAATCACGTAACAGTAGCTTCAGGGACTTACTTGAGAACCAAATCAGCTGCACCTTGCAAACAAGGTAGCGTAGGACACAAGGGAAGTGTGTTCCCATTCTCTAACTACTGGCATTGATTACAACTCAGTTCTGTGCTCAGAAGGAACACACAAGGCTGTGAACTGTAAATATTAAGATAAAACTTTTATGGATTGGCCAGCACCGTCAGCCTCAGCCATTTAAAAATAATGAAATTAAACCTTTAAGGCCATGTATATTTAGGCACGAACTTAGTACTTTTTATTTTCCCGATGGTTTGAAAGCATTTTTTATTCAGATGTTTTCTGTTTTATTTAAATTATTTGGGGTTTTTTAAGGCATGCTGAGATTCTCAGGTGATAACCTGAATCCAGTTACTGGGGCAATAAAGAAGAGCACAAACTATCCAAAAAACTTTAGTATGCTGACTGAAGTGTAGAATAGACAAAAATACCCAGCCTGTTGCTTAACTCAAGTGCTACAGATGCAGTGGTTGCAGAGCTGATATATATTCAGACTTGTGTTGATGAAGGACTTGGATTAGCATAGCTATAAATGCCCTGCTGTGCACAGCTCTAGAGTGCTAATAGTTAAGTGAGCAAAGTAACATCTGAGTCAGGTTGGAGTCTCTTACCAGCACCACTACCTTATTTGAAAAGAGAACTGTATGTATTTTTGTTGTGGTGCAGAGATGCCTATCATCTTTATAAGGATTTGCTGTTTGATGCTGGCAATGCTGTAGGAAATGCTAAAAAGCCCTGTCTCTATGAAAATTAAACTGAGTTAAGC
>NW_010198240.1:2848-46638 GCF_000695765.1 Mesitornis unicolor
TTTGTTTTAATCTAGCTAAAATAAGAGCAGCCATGATTCATACACTCAGTAGGAACGAGAGATCCTAAGAGAACTCTCGGGAAGAGGTCAAACATTACCTTTGTGGTTCTGGTTTGTGGTGTGGTTTGTTTGTTGTTTTTTTTTTCATTTCTTTTTCCCTTTTAAACGATGTAATTTAGATAACTATCCATTACTTCGTGAACTTTCCTTAACTGAGTGACCATGGGCAGGGCAAGGCGTGATTAGCGCTGTTACAAACCAGACCCTGCACTGGATTAGCCAGGCTAATTTATGGCTGCTGGAGGCTGTGCTGGGTCTGCGTCCTTAGATGGAGTACCCAGCCAGCCTCTGCTGTGCCCTTGGTGATGTTTTTCTTTATTCCTCTCAGCTCACACTTCTCTTCTGAGCCGAGATGCACAGAAAAGGAAGCTGCCTGGCAGGAAAGCAGTGGTGCTGGTGGTGGTACCTGGCTGGGACTGCAAATGCATTGAGGCAATGTTGAAGTGACAAGGAGAGCCACTCTGAGGCTGGAAGGCTGTTTCATAGCCTGAGGGGTTTTACCAGGAAAAGAGTTGGAGTCTGGAAAGAGGACACTGACCAAAAGAAATTGGAGGCTTTGAGGCTGGTACCACTGATGCCAGAAGAGAAGACTATGGGTGAGATGCCAGCAGGAGCTGTGCTCACAACCTGCTGGGACAGCAGTTTGGACATGGTCAGGTTTAACCAGGTCAGAGCTTGAACGTGCAGGAGAGGAACAGCAGCAGGCAGTAAATACTGCCCCAGGTTTGCATTTTTCTCCTCCTACCGTACCATTTACTGAACTTTTAACAAGTCACACTCAGCTCAGAAGTGGGAATAAGAGCTGTCCCAAACTGGCCTGTGACCAGGGTTTTGTGCTGCTGGACCTGGAGATAGTAAATAGCAAAATACTGAGGGATGATGTCATGAGAGACGCTCACAGTTTGGTTCACAACTTTGTAGTGCAGCAATAATAATGACTACTTAATAAGGGGGCTTGGTAACTTTGTAATATTTCTGGAGCAATGAGTATGGCTCTTGCAGGCACTTTGATCCAGTGCCATCATCAGTGTCTGGTTACTGCAAATAAACTTAAAGCTTTGTATTGTGCTGAAAACATGAGGAGTTCATTACAGAGACAAAATAGTATGTGCAAATTTTGGTCTGCAAGAGAGAAAAAGTAGGGGTTTTTTTGCAAGCGTCTGCTTAGGAATAACATTAACGTTGGCCTGAGCACTGCTGAGGTGATCTGATCTTTGGAGGCTGAATCCTGCCCTTTTCAAAGCATCCCCTCGGCTGCCTCAGGGGACACCGAGGGCCAGCAGTGCGGGAAAGTTGTACCGCCTGCGGCCCCTCGCCCCGCCTGGCCCCCGCGCCCCGCGCTACTCACGCCTGAGACATGCTGAGGTGCCGCGGGGCTGCTCCTCCGCCGTGGAGCTGCCCTGCCCGGCACAGCGCCCCGACACCGAGTCTAATGCCGCCGCGGAGCCACTCCCGCCCGGCCCGCTCTGCAAAAAAAAAGGCTTATCCGCGGCCTGGGCAACCGGGCGTCCTGCGAGGCCCTGCCGTTACCACGGAGACGGGGCGGGGCGGGGAAAGAACCCTGCTCTAGTGCTGCTTCAGGACCTGTCCTGGGAAGAAAGTGTGTTATTTTCCTTTTCTTTTCACAGAATCTTACGAGTTGGAAGGGACCTCAAAAGCTCATCCAGTCCAATCCCCCTGCCAGAGCAGGATCACCCAGACCAGGTCACACAGGAACGTGTCCAGGCGGGTTTTGAATGTCTGCAGAGAAGGAGACTCCACAACCTCTCTGGGCAGCCTGGGCCATGCTCTGTCACCCGCACAGTGAAAAAGTTTTTCCTCATGTTCAGATTGAACCTCCTATGCTCCAGCTTGCACCCATTGCCCCTTGTCCTGTCATTGGACATCACTGAGAAGAGCCTGGCTCCTTCCTCGTGACACTCACCCTTTAAATATTTATAAACATGAATGAGGTCTCCCCTCAGTCTCCTCTTCTGCAAACTAAAGAGATCCAGCTCCCTCAGCCGCTCCTCACAAGGGAGATGCTCCACTCCCTCCATCATCTCTGTGGCTCTGTGCTGGACTCTTTCAAGCAATTCCCTGTCCTTCTTGAACTGAGGGACTTTTTCTTTACTTATCTTCCTATTTTTCCCAAGGGCTTGTCCCAGTTACATTCACTTTTTTTTTTTCTTTCTGTCAGTACCTATCAAGACAAGTTTCTAGGAATTTTCCACTTACCTTTCCTTACCACTCAAAAACCAGGTTATTACTATTATTATTCCCCCCTGCCCTCTTGCAACAGCTGACAACGTGCCTAGTGTGTTGTAGTTCCTCCATCAGTTGCATCCCCAAACCCAGCACACCCGTACGCAAAGGGCAGCAGGGAAGTGACTGCTGAGGCAAGAGGCATCTGTCTCTATTCCACTTACTGGCATTTCATCACTCCTAGTGGGATTTGCCTTTTTTTTTCTTTATTTTTAAGCAAAAATAAAAAATCAGTAATGGGGGAAATGGGAGCATGTGGTGATATAGCCTGTGAAAATCACACCTATGGTTTCTGAGTCCTGGTTTGGTAGGAGGCTGGCTTTTGAGGGTGATACAGCTCTTTCGCCTCCTTGTAAATGGTGTTGAGCTGGCAGTGAAGCTGGAGTTTTTAAAAAGTTTTAATTTATTGCCCGTGTGCAGAGTGAGAAGCATCCGTTGCAGAACATTAAAAGGTTCCTTCTTTAAAAGGGGAAAAATCAAAGCTAGCAAGACAGAATTACAGTACTTCACTTTTTTTCTTTTTGTGGGAGGGGATGCACTCCTCTGCAGAGTGGATGGGGAAGGGAAAAATCAAGAAGTTTGGATCAATGAGTGTTTTGCCAGCAATCATATTTTTTGTCATAAATCTCTGGGTGTCTGCATTCCTTTGCTTTTTTTTTGCCTTTTTTGCCCGCTCCCCTTGAAGCCCCAGCGTGTACAATTAGGTGAGACTCTTGGCTATCAAGTTTTTGAAATAAAGTTCCTACTCCCCGTGGTTTCAGAGGAGAAGCTTGAAAATCTGAACCTTGAAGAGTCAAGACCATAATAAAAAGTATTTAAGGCATATTATTTTTCAAGCTATATGATGGTTATGTCCACTGCGTGATTGGGGTTGGACTGGATGATCTTTCGAGGTCCCTTCCAACTCCTAATATTCTGTGATTCTGTGATTTCTTTTTGTGTATTGGATTGGTGGGGGTCTTTTAGAAGTAAGCAAGACTGAGTACTTGTTGCTTTTTCTTTGGGGAAGGATGTTGGAAAATGGTGTGCAATTAGCTTGTAATTTGGTGTGATAATATGAAAGCTGTTCTTCATGCTGGTGATGACTTACATCAGAAATTTGTCTGCTTTCTTTCAGTGCCTGATTCTCATCCATCTGCACGTCAGGGGAGTCTCAAAAGCAGTAAGTGACTTGCGTTTAGTTCTTATTTAATACCTTAACCAAATCTTCAGAGCCCAGATGGGAACCTTACATTTTTATTTCCATTAATGTGGGCATTTGTACATCACTTTTTTTGCTGAACTATTTTTTTTTTGAGGTCAAGAGTTTTACCCACAGAGTCCCAGCAGGACTCTCTCCATCAGCGTGTGTGGTTTTAAGGACCAATTTGGCTGTAACCCCTGAGCAATATACCTTTTCCCATAGAGCTCAAGATACAATTCTTAAATCTCCAAGAGAAAGGGAGTAATGCTTGTAATTCAATAACTAAATTCAGGAATTGGTGTCAGAATAGAAAATTCTTTCAGTTCTTTTATTCTGCTATGCGTCACTCAAAAATAGCTTCTAACATTAATAGCCAAGCACCACACTGCATGTGTTTGAGACAAAAAAGTAGGAAGCTTTGTGAAGCAATTGAAATGAGAGCGACAAGAGTGCTTGAGATGATATGGATGTTAATTATTAATCTGAATTTATTGCTCTCTATCAGCACCTCGGTGTCACAGTGCAAACGATGGTCTTCATTGTGCTGGAAACTGTACTAAAGTTGAAGTAATGCCCATAGCGCGCTTCCCCCTCCTTCTCCACCCCTCAAAAAAAAAGTTGGAGGAAAGCAAACATCTTCCTTTTATAAATGGGCAATTAAACCACAAATGAGAGCGTGCAGGGAGCCTGTGCATGAGCTGAGAGGCTTTTTATTTTCATCAGTTTTTAGGGAACTTGAAAAAAATCATGAATTGTGTTGCTGGGAAAAGTCATGCAGTAAAATTAATTATGAAATAAGCAGGGTTGGTATTCTGTTTTCATGGGAAAGGAGCCTGCTTTGTAGCTGAAATGAGAGTAGTATACAACTGAGAATAAGTAATTAATTTAACCAAAGAAAATAGACATTTATAAACCGAGAAACTGGTGAGTGTGAGATGTTCTGATTTGCTGTAGACTTCCAGTTGAATCCTTGAGCTTTCAGGTAATTTGAAATGGGGTGAGGCAGGTCTGCCTGAGCTGTTTGCATAGTGCTGTCCTCAAAGAACTGCCCTCTGATGTATTTTCTGTTGTGGCTGCATTTCTCCTTCAGGTTCAGCACAGCTGCTCTCCATCCCCATCTCCTTTTCTTTCCTTTATCTCCTTTCTTGTTTCTTCCCCTGGAGCGTCACTGCCTGAATTGCAGCTGAGGTCTAGCAGACCACTGATGGTCAGTCCATACTGTGAAGTGTATTTCAGTCTTTCCTGTCCGTGATCATGCATCTCTGATAATCACTACAGGCACCAATCTACCTGAGATGTCTAGGTACCACAAGAGATTAAAGGGATTTGTACTCGTTATTCCACACATTGTATGTTTTTTGTATAGCATCGATAGCAACTTCCTCTTCCAGATCACATTGCATTAAAAAATAAAACTGTGTTATAAAAAAAAGGTGATAGGTTGTATACAGCGTGTTCCTTTTGGCATTTGTAATTCCTTAGGCTCTTGCAAACATGAGCTTAAAAGTTCTGCTGTCTTGGAAACTAGGTGCCATCATTTTTCAAAAAAAGCCTTTTATTACAGGCTTAAGAGGTGACTAGTGAGCTTACAAGGGGATAACATATAAAACTGGAGGACCTTGTTCCTCTAAATGCAGGTCCCTGGCAAAAAGCTTAGTGCACCTGTCTCTTATTGAGTAGAGGCTTAAGTAAAGCAAGGAACATAATAGAAAAAAATGTTCTGCCTTTGCAGCTCATATTTCAAAGCACGCACAAAGGTCTGGATTGTCTCTCAAGGCACAGGACGGAAGGAGGAGTGGAGTTTTTTTCCATGTTGCTGCCCCAGAGAGAGAGGCTGTGGGTTGGGGCTTCCTCCATCACGGGGGATGGATGAGCTGGGGCTTTGGGCCACCATTTGGGAGTCAAAGATCTTGTTGCTTGTTTGGCCACGGGGACAGGCATGAGGTATCTGTGCTGCACCTCCTGGGGGTGTAGGATGTGATGTGATGTGATATTGGCAACGTGGACAGTGGGATTGAGTTCACCCTCAGCAAGTTTGCAGATGACACTAAGCTGTGTGATGTGGAGGAAAGGGATGCCATCCAGAGAGACCTGGACAGGCTAGAGAGGTGGGCCTATGTAAACTCCATGAAGTTCAACAAGGTCAAGTGCAAGGTCCTGCACCTGGGTCTGGGCAATCCCAAGCACAAATACAGGCTGGGCAAGGAATGGCTTGAGAGCAGTCCTAAGGAGAAGGACTTGGGGGTGTCGGTTGATGAGAAGCTCAACATGAGCCAGCAATGTGTGCTTGCAGCCCAGAAAGCCAACCCTATCCTGGGCTGCATCACAAGAAGTGTGGCCAGCAGGGTGAGGGAGGTGATTCTGCCCCTCTGCTCTGCTCTTGTGGGACCCCACCTGGAGAATTGCCCCAAATTGGCATCCAGTTCTGGAGCCCCCAATACAAGAAGGACATTGAGCTGCTGCAACTGGTCCAGAGGAGGGCCACGAAGATGATCGGAGAGCTGGAGCACCTCTATGGGGACATGCTGAGAGAGTTGGGGCTGTTCAGCCTGGAGAAGAGAAGGCTCTGGGGAGACCTTATTGCAGCCTTCCAGTTCCTGAAGGGGTCCTACAGGAAAGCTGGGGAGGGACTTTTTACAAGGGCAGGTAGCGATAGAACGAGGTGTAATGGCTTTTAACTGGAAGAGGGTAGGTTTAGACTAGATATTAGGAAGGAGTTCTTTACTGTGAGTGTGGTGAAGCACTGGAGCAGGTTGCCCAAGGAAGTTGTGGATGCCCCCTCCCTGGCATCCACAGATTCAAGGCCAGGTTGGATGGGGCTTTGAGCAGCCTGGTCTGGTGGGAGGTGTCCTTGCCCATGGCAGGGAGTTGGACTGGGGGGAGCTTTAAGGTCCCTTCCAACCCAAATCATTCTGTGATTCTATGTGGTCTATGAGGAATCTCTTGCTGATATGAGTGGTCATTGAAGGGGCCTGTTTGCATGTTACTAACGAGCTGGATGAAGCTGGGTTTGCGAAAAGTTCTAAGAGGGTAGATTTTGCTGGATGTCTCACACTGAAAAAACACCTTGCTACATAGCCCTATCCTGGAGCACTGATGTCTCTTTTATCCTGGAGGACTCAACAGAGGAGCTCTCCTGCAAAGACAACGGCTGTGACAGCGCTTACAGCAGAGTTACAAATGGGGACCTGATTATGATTGATTTGCACAGCAGACCTGTGAGTCCAGGAAAGTGAGAAGTAGGACCTCTGATGAGCAAGCTTGAGATGTTGCTCAGGGCTTCCTTGCTGATGGGTGTTTGGTTTTCCTTTAGGCTTGGATTAAGGTGTGTGAAGGAGCTCTGGGTGGCTCTTTGCTGCAAGCTTGGGGATTTCTGTCTGCCTTGTGACTTTAATGGCAGCTTCCAGCTCCCACTAACACCCAGGAAGGATGGGTGGGCTGCACTGACCAGTTCATTTAGCCTTGCGATCAGTCGCTGAGCTATTTTGCCAGTTAACATTAACTATTAGATCTACAGGAGGTTTGCTGCTTACTTCAAGGCTAAGTGAAGGGGATTTGTCGGCAGTCAGGTCTATTAGACTTTGATAGAGCACCAGTGTGTTCATCAGGCCCGAGCGTGGTACATGGAGGAGGAGGATTGGAGCAGAATTAGAAGGTATAAAGTTCAAATCTAATTTGAAGAATTTTCCCTCTGTCGCTTAAATGTGGAAAAGGTTCCTGTGGTTTCAGGTATAAAATGTCATACTTCATAAGGAGCGTGCGTTTTAAATCTCAGCCAGATATTAAATGCCATGCCACACTCCACTTCTCTCTTTGTTATAAAGTAAAACCCCAAATCATCTCTTCTGTAACAATGTTGTTCAATAAAATTAAAGCTTTTAAAAGAAGCTGGTTCAAATATTGTCAGCTCTCTATAATTAGGAAACATAGGGGAGCGTATTGATTTTATTCCATATTGACAATGTTCATCGGCGTTCAGCTATGTAATTATCTAGAATGCTGTTCTTAAAGATGCCTACCAGTATAAATCTAGCAGCTGATACAGATTGACAATTAACATGCACCAGATGGTTTTTTTTGGTGAGAGAGAAATAGGAAAAGGGGTTGGACTCGAGCTCCTGGCGATTATCCAAGTAATTTGCTAGCAGGGGTTTTAGAAAAGTGGTTGGTTTGAACATTTGGCTTCAGCTAGCAAATTTTTAATAAATTATCGCAAACACCGTGTCAAGCATTAGTCACTTAGGAGGACAGAGGTCACTCCTGTATTATTCTGCAAAACAAATATTGGAAATAAGTAGCATTTCTTTTGGTTGTGTAATGTGAAGACGTATGCAATATCGCGTGTGAAATGGCACTTCTGGATGGACCCGTTATACTTCTTTTAAGATCTACAGATCCTCTAACCATTTCCTTACTCCCTTATAGGCTCACCAGTCAGCAGTTTAAAGTGTTGGATGTGCTTCTCTCTTATGATTTTGGTGGAAAAATGACAGAAAGTTTGACTTTATTACTGGCTATGTGTACACATTAGTCACCAAAAACTTCAAAAATTATTGAGTTTTTAAGCAAACAAGGAGAAAATGGTACTCAAAATAAGCTGCTATCTGCACTTTTCGACTGCAGTGGATTTGAGCTGACCTGAGCCCCCATGTCTCATCCCGTGCTAAACGTGCCAAGAGGTTTGGTGGGATCAGCTATCCAGAGAGCCCTGGGTTGGAGAGAACTTGGAACAGCAAAGTGCCACTTGCTTTCCATGGCAAGAGGGGGACAAAGATGCTGGTGTCTGATGTGGGCAGTTTATACATGTACTGTTTGATGGTCTTTCTGTTTGTGGAAAAAAATAGCTGTGAGGCCTTACAATGAATTTACAGGGCAGCAATCTTGGCTTCAGCTGTCCTGGTCAATACATGAGGTGAAGAGGCTTTTGGAAAATCCTTTGCTCTACATCTAGGGAGCTGGTCTTTCTGAGGGTCACCAGGCTAGAGAAGACCATGAGTCAGGGGAGGCAGCAAAACCCTTCAGGGGTCAAGTCTGGATTGAAGGGAAGTGTTTGAGTTCTGGGACTTGATGTCTTTAAAGCCAGCAACTGTGAGCAACTTGGACTGAAAGGAGAAGGGGATGTTAGCCATCTGCTTTAGCAGTTCATTGCCCAGAAGAGGAGGAATTCATCTGTTACTTGTGCACGTAAGCTGTTGTTTCATTGTGTTTTATTTTGTTTTCCCTCCCACTCTCCAGTAAAGCACCTGTTGAGTTAATCCTCTTTGATTCAACTCAAAAGCAAGGAAGTCAAACTTCTTGAGAGGCCAAGCAGCTTGGCTCTCATTTCCCCAGGTTTCTGTGTGGGAGCCCTAGCTGGTGTGTTTTGAAGGCTTCTGAAAACAAAATTATTAAAGCAGGAAAGAGAGAATACAAGGGGTGGGAATACTTAATTTTGCTGGATGTAAGGATGACCTGAGTCATCAAAGATTAGTCTGGAAAGGGGAGATACCTTGGAGCTTCCCAAGTCATTGCTGAGGATGGTGAGAAATGTTCTAGAGGTTTCATTTTGGTGCATCTTAAATGAAAACTAGTTTGTTTAAGAAGAAAGCAGAACAAAATGTCAGCAGAAGGTAACCCAAAAAGACTGTGATTTTGTAGGGAGCCACAAGCCATCAGCAGCTGAAATTTGGTGGCAACCTTTGGTTCTGCATATGTGCTTGATGCTCTGAGTATTCTGACCCCAAAGGCTGGGCAGCCAGTGCTGCCTATGGAGGGGATGAGGTTTCTTCAGAGAGTGTCTTGGGAGAGTATCCTCTATGTCCTCTTTCTTTTTTGTTTTTACTCTGTTGCCCATCAGGATCCAACCTTAAGTGCTGAAGGCTAAAATGGATGAGCAGTTTCCACGATCCCTCCTCCGTAATTGCCCATCTTTTTGTGTTTAGGCTCTAGGGACATCGCATCCAGTATGTGGGGACTCGGTTTCCATCTGGAGTGTCTCAGGATGAGTTAGGTTCAACTGATGTGGCTGCACGAATGAAACGAAACCAACAACTCATGCCTGGCTAATTAGTTAGTTACAGCAAGAGCTCAAGGGTTAATGATGTCCCACCTAGAACTGAAGGAACAATACAAGCCAAGCCGCCTGGCCATCGGTCCCTTCCACGTTGCACGTGCGTCACTTCTGCGTGGAAGTGAGTGTGAAACTTTTTATTTTATTTTTTTCCTCCTGGTTCAGCTTCTTGTGCTATAAATAAACGGCCCAGTGTGAGAGAAAAATGAGTAACAAGGGGCTGTAGTTTTTTAGGTGCCTGTGGCAGGATGTTTTTTTGATTATCCTGTTTCTTGTAAACATAGCGATGGCTTTTGTAGCCCAGATATAGAGGCAGCCCCGGGTTCATTGTTTGAACACCTGCTGCCCTTTCAAATGGACCCAGCACAACCCATTGATAAAATTCAGACTCTGAGACCTGCAGTACCAGGCTGAGCTCCTGTAGATAGCTCATAAAGAAAAAAAAATCCTTGAGGATCTAACATCCGCCTTGTTTCTTGTTTTTTTTTTCCTCCATTATATTTGATTGGGAGGGGAAGGGAAGCTCAAGATTATTTTTTTCCCCTGCTCTTGTTCTCACAATAGCTATAAAAACAATACTCTCTGGCTTTGAGCTGGAAAACGGTGAGAAATAACAACAATAGTTCACTATGCAAGGATGCAGCCAAATTTATGAATGAAGCTGGTGGCTGTGATTTATTTTCCAGGCCTGTCTCTGCTTTTGATATGATGAGATGAAATAAAAAGACCAGAGAGAAAACAGCTCGTAACTACTACGGGGTCGTAGCTGTGAGTGAACACAGAGAAGGATTTTGTCTGAGTTGGAGAAGAGGAACACAGGGTTTTTCTGCTTCCTGCAGCAAGATCAAAGCATGAAACAGGTGAATTTGCTCAGTTAAACAGAGGCTTTGCAGCATTTTCTGTAGCTGACACTAGCATATGGTGGTGTAACACCTTTGAGACTGCAGTTACAGCTCTTCCCAGGTTGGCCACGTTATGTAGACCCTCGCTGGGACAAGGTACACCATAATGCCACCAGGCCTTGAAAGACAGGGGTAAAAGTGAGACCAAAGGCACCAAGTACACTTGTTTCTGCAGGTACAGGTCAGTTACCCACCTTCTATGCACCTGAATGGTTCTTTGGCTGGGACTTGAGGGCTAAAACCTGCCTTTTGTGGAGGGCTCTTTGGCAAGAGGAGACCTACCCAGGCTCTGGTCAGAGAGATGAGGTGATCAGTCAGGGCCATGTGTGGTTTAGTAGGCTTCTCACAGAAAGGAGATTTGTTTTCCACAGTGTTGTTCAAAGCAGGAGAGATTTTTCTTGTGTTGTGGTCTCTTGCATACTTCCCCGCTCCTCATGCGTCCCCCACCTGTGCCTTTGGCTGCACGACCAGAGGAGACGTGCTGCGATTTATTTACTGCTGCGTTGAGCAGGGGATTGGACCAGATGGGCTCCAAAGGTCCCTTCCAACCTAAATTACTGTATATTTATCTTGCTGAAAGAGTCAGATGCCAACAAGTGAATCCTGTACAAAGACACTTAATGGGTCAAAGGCTTTTCCACCCCCTTCTGTGAAAATGAGATCTGAGACTGTAAAGGAATAAGTCCAGCCCTGAAATAACCATTTTGCCTGAGACAGGTGAAATCAGGTGGCCAGACCTGCGTGTGCCGTGGCTTCATCCTGCTTAACAGATGGGGCCAGCTCAGATGTTGTGGAGAGCAGAGGGCAGGGTTTGAAGGACTCCTTGCTCGGAGCATCCCTCTGGCACTCCTGTGTTAGGGGTGCCCTAGGAGAGAGGACACTGTGGGATGCAGCCATGGAGGGACCCATAGGGTATTGGGGCAGGGGCCTGTCTTGCTCTTGCTTCTTAACCCCCAGCCTGTGAGTGGCGTCTCAGGAAGGGAAACACCTAAAGACAAACATTTGTGTGAACCGCCCTTTGCATCCGCCTTTAATTAAGCCACATGCGAAAAAATGCAAAGCAGCATGTTGCCGTGTGTCGGCATCCTTGTATGAGAGGAGCACACGCTGTCCCTGGACTGCAGAACAAGCAGCGCGTAGGGTGCGTGTCGTTACGCGGCTGCAGGAGGGTGCCACCCCATAGGCACCACAGGCAGGAGAGCTGGCACGAGCAGACCTTTGCTGGGGCATGGGGACCCTCCTGGGGTGGAGGTGGGACACCATAACCTCTCAACAGCCAGCACCAGGGAGGAATTTGGCTCTTAAATCGAATTATATCTGCAGACTGAACTCTTCTGTACTCGTTTCAGGATGTGGCTCTGTCAATGTGAAGTCCTGTGTGTGCAGCCTTTCCTTTCACCCAGTATATTGGTTGAATTTTCTTTTTAATGGCTGTGTTTAAGAACAAGATAGCAAGGGGTCTGAATGTCCTCAGCTTCCTTATGCATGCACTTCCTGAGAAAAATGCCTGTTTGCTGATATAATCTCGTATGGCTCAATGTCAAAGCTTTGCTACTTTTACTGAAAAAGCTGCACTAACCACATTAAATGCTTACATGGATTTTTCTAGCTTTCACAGGGAGGTGTCCTTGATGACCTCAGTAATTACAGTAAGTAATTACTACTACAGCAGTTAGGAGATGTTTGCCCTCGGCAAACCTCTCTTTACATCTTCAGTGGTGCATTTAGAGAGTTGGTTTGGATTTCCCCTTCCACGTTATTCTACAAAACAGCGTTATGGCCACCAATGTCTTAGTTTTTCCTGGAAATCTGTTAGTTGCTATTGGGAGGCAATGAAATCTGTGAGGTATTTTCACAAAGAAACCAAATATGGTTTTAAGGAAGCATTTACATTTCCTATTTGTGTTTTGCTTTTAGACCCTGCCTTCCAGAAACCCTTTTTCCCAAGAAAAACAGAGACAATCAGATTCGTATTTCTTTTGAAATGGGTAAGAGATGAAAGATGAACATCCGTGAGCAGCAAATTTCCTTTCAGGCGATTCTGAGCAAAACCGAAGCCTTTTTGAAGTGGTTTGTTGCAGTCATAGTTTGCCTTGCTTCCTGCTCAGGCTTTTGTCAGTTCATTTCTCGGGCACGCCTACCAGCATGTTGTGCGTGGTTACAGGCGATGGGGGAAGTTGGAAGCCCAACAAGAGGCAAGAGGGATTTAAAACCTTACTTATTTCTTTTTCTGTTTAGAATGCTGCTAATGAGACATGGTATTTTATTCCTTCCTACCATCAAGGCACAGTATCTCCCCCAGCATCACCACTGATGGAGGTGATGAGGAGTATGAAAGAAATGAGAATAGTAGATTTCATGCTGGGGGAGTCTCCAATTAGGGGTTCAGACTGTGGGCAGTGTTAAAACAGACAGACAAGCAACAACAACAGCCCAAACCAAAAATCTAACCATATTTAGTCTGCAGTTGGTAGCTGATGGTTGCTCTTAGTGTGAGCCCTGGGTGCTGAGCTGGGAAGTGGGGTGTCCTCCTTTTCAAGCTGGAGTGTTGGAGTGCTCTATCGCAGCTATGAGATCAACGGAGCCAAAGAGCTTGTCTCAGTGCCAGAAGGTGAGATGCGAGGGCAGAGCTGCTCCTTGCCCAGGCCTGCAGGGATGTTCATTTTGATGTCTTTCCACTGCCCTCTGCTATTTCTGGACCATTTGCTGCCCATGTTTGTGCTGGTGGAGCTGTGTGTGGGACTTTGGGATAAGCCAGGTGAGGAAGAAGGAAGATTAAGATGGCTGTGGAGCCCCAGCCAGATGGTTGGGATCTAGTGAGTGATGGAGGCTGAAGACATCACTGCCCCACCAGCTGTCTGGCCATATCCATGAGAGTGGGAAACACCTATTGAGCCTCTCCTGGCCTAATTCATAAATAAGACGTCTTCTCAGAGGAGGACTCCACTGCCTTGGTGAAAAGTTATGACTTGTACAAGGCTGTGGCTTTGTATCACCATGGTCAGGCCAGCTCCTCCAGTGGTGCAGACTAAGTTGTTGCCTTTGATACCTGCTGCACTCCATCTATTTACACCCGTGGAGGAGCTGAATGCCTGAATTTTGCTTAGTGGCTGTTTCAGAACAAGATGCCATTCTCTTTGCTTGATGACTGTGTGCATTAATGTATCTGTTAACTATAATATCTGATGCTAGGCTCTTGTAAAGACCTCCTCCTGTTGTTGAAGGTGATGATGGAGACCCTCACTGGAAAGAGTCATGAAGCAGCACATATAGGATCAGAGGGTGGGTGGGATCTCGGCACATCTGAGCCATGCAAAACTCACTGGATGGTGAAGCTGTCAGCTCTGTGATGTCCTCGTGTGCGTGCAGAGTCGCGGCAGTGGTGAGGATCTCTTGCTGGCCTCACATCTCCTTATGTGACTGCAGCCGGGAAATGTACCTTTTGGCAAGGCTCCTTGTCCAGGTCTTCACTCTCCCACGGTAGAGTACCTTGGTCCTGGGCACATGTAGTGTGTGAAGAGGTTGTGGGCCAGCTCATTCCTGCACTGGAGAGGAGGCCACGAGAAATGGCAAATGCCTACATTTTGGGTGCTGCATCACAGGGAAGGGAGCCCAGGCTGAGGCAGCCATGTCTCCTTCTTGGTATGTGAAGTGCAGCAGGTTTGTATTGGTAGTGTGGGTTTCTGGCTCTTGAGCTTAGATGTGGTTCCCTTGCTGAATCACCTGTCTCATATGAGCAAGGTCCTGGGTTTCATTAAAGCCTTAGTTTAGCTTTGGATGGTTTAAAATGTATTGATAAAGAGCAGCTTTGATGCCAGTTTTCCCATTGGCTATTTCCACACAGATGGTACCTTCAGGCTCCAGTGTTGCTGTGATGCACTCTCCTGTCCCAGCATGAAAGGACCTCTTGTGTCCTGAAGGGCTCACGTATTCAGCAAGCGAGCTTTGGCTCTGAATCTGGAGGTTTGCAAAGAGCATATGGTCCCTAAGAGGTGCAGCTTGTATTGCTAAAAATGCCTGGAAAACCAGATAGCAGCTTTTCTCTTTTACTAGTGCCTGGCCTGAGGAGCAGCAGCAGCGTTTAAGTACGTACTTAAATTTCAGCGTGTGCTTAAGTGTTGTCCCAAATGTAGACGCTCTCGAGCATTTGCTGAAGTGCTTTTCTGAACCAGGGCCAGCGAGCTGTGAAAGTCCTCTCTTGGTGTTTCTACCCCACTGCATATGTGCTCATTGCATCTCACGGGCTATTTACCGCAAGGAGAAAATAGCTTTATTTAGTTGCAGCTAGCTAAGTAACTGAGAGCAGGCAGGTTAGGAGAGTCACTCATGAGCTGGGTGCAAGACAATCTGACCTTGTCTCTTGACTGTCCTGTTTCTATGATCCTAATTCTGCTCTAAATTAATTCTTTTGTTTAGCTGCTGGGGTTTTTTTTTCTTCCTTTTTGTTTTCGCATGAATGCTTGTCTCTATATTTAGGTCTGCTGGGGCGGGATGTTATGAATA
Organism: Mesitornis unicolor; assembly: GCF_000695765.1. Lineage (NCBI taxonomy): Eukaryota > Metazoa > Chordata > Aves > Mesitornithiformes > Mesitornithidae > Mesitornis > Mesitornis unicolor. The sequence goes on from NW_010198240.1 coordinate 17,790, forward strand.
ATTGTTGATTGATATTATTAAACACTAACACGCTTGGCTGTGTTGCACTAATGATGGGGCTTTGGGGATATGCAAATCAATTAATTGCAGTAATTGCTGTAATAGCTGTTTTGGAGGATGCTGTTGAAGAGCCCTTGGGAGAGCAGACAAAGAAGGAGATATTTGCAAGTGTGAAGGAGATGGGGTGCTTGAGAGTCACTAGAGACAGCTCATTCAAGCTGCTGATTTGTCAAGTTGGGTTTGTTTTGCTCTCCAAAACCCACTTGCACCAAATCCTCTCTTACTTTGTTTCAAAGTTACCCCAGTGTGGCAACTCTGGGACTTTTCCCAGGGCCCTTTCTGCTGAGGTGGAGCTGAAGAAGCTCACAGGTGAGACAGAGCCTTTTCCAGGTAATCTCTTGGCTTAGAAATATGAGAGGCATCCTTGGAAAATTCAAGAAAAAGAAATATTTCTAATATTAGACCTCTGCATCACCTCGCACTGAGTGGTTTTGGTTTGCAAGTTGATTCTCACTCATGACAAGGCTTTTTCTTCTTCTGTGACAGCATCGTGGGGCCTCACGGTGGGCACAGAAGGGATGTGAGATGCCTCAGGAACCATCATGGGAAGGCTGTGGGGGGAATGGGATTTCAGGTATTGTGAGGATGGGGAGGATAACATCTCTTCTGGCTTCTTCCCCATCCTATATGTGCTCTCCCTGCCTTTGTGTATTATTGTATGTTCTTTTGTCTGGGTTTCCATATGCAACGTGCTTTAGTCTCCGTGCTCTGGGGCGAGTGTTCAATGTGGTGCACAGATGGTGCTCCCAGAAATCCTGTTATTTGCTAATGGGATTTTGTGCAAAGCGTTTCCACTGTTCTTTTCAACAGTCTGCGTGTTTGTGTAAATATACCCAGGCCCTCATCTTGCTTGAAACACCCTCTCCCATGCAGCTGAGAACACAGCTTTATTTTTTATTTATCTGTTTTTAAATCCCTGAGAAGGACATTGGACCAGCTTCTGTGGGAGGCAGCAGTTGCAGGATCTGGGCAGTGCTGAGGTCTGTTCCTGTGCATTGCACGGTAAAGGAGGGTCGGTCCCTACCAGCTCTGCCAGATGTCACAACCTTGCCAAGTGGCCTGGCCAGATATGTTGGGGTATTCTACTCTCATGCCCTTGTTACCTTGCTGGAGGTCTCCTCCTTAGATTTTGCACTGATATATGGCTGAGATTATGCTTATCTATTCAGCAGCTTCCCTCCCTGGTCCTGCAGCATTTCTGTAATATAGTGTTCAGCCATTATGCAGCTGTTCCCCTCTGTGCCCTCCATTCTTCAAGTAGTGCTTAAAATCATGATATAAATAGCAAAAGCCTAGAATATTTTGCTTTTATCACCAGAGGCCTTTCAGAATAGGTTAGATGTGTGCCTGATGGGGATAATACAGCGCTGACTCTTCCACAGGGCACAGATCTGGACTAGCTGACCTCCCAAGGTCTTTTCCAACCCTTATTTTTCCATCGCTGTGTGACATTCACTGTTGGTGTTGAAATCGGTAAGTGGAGCTTTGTTTTGCGTCATGGTCGCCGGAGGGAGGTCAGGGCTCAGCGGCCGTCGTGACTAACAGACGGTTACAGGCTGTGCGTCAGGAAGTTCCCTGTCCATCTGCGTACTCGCGTGCTCCTCAGCCTGCAAAATGCTCTTCCCCTAAATGCTTCTCAGGCTCTTCTGCAATAGGAAGGTGAGTCATATGAGGGCAAAGTTTCTCCTTTAGCTGGCCAAGGACTCCAGGTGGTTCCTCTGGAGCTGAAAAATCTCATTGCAACCCTGGTTCAGAAAGTACAAGCAGCCCAAGGCAGGAAACCTGCTGAGAACTGTTCCCATTGCAGTACAGTGCCACTGAGCTGGCCGATTTGGGATCAGGGACTGACCATGGCTTGCTCACCAGCCAAAGGAGAACCAGCTGTGGGATACTGCTATATGGAGAGATAGGATTGACACTTACAGCCCCACTGTGCTTCTCTGAGCTTCCAGGACTGTGTTGTCTGCTAAAGTGCGGTCCCGGTCACAGGAAACCCTCATCCCTAGCTGTGTGCCTGTGCCAGGGTTCAGCTCTTGGCTGAGGAGATGTGTGAAGAAAATAAAACTTGCAGTCACCTCAAGAGCACCTGGATTGGTCTCCGTGTTTTGTTTGAACATCATTGCACCTATTAAGTGTCTGGCCAGTGTGGTGTCTGCCCATCTGTAGCGGTTTTGTGACCGCATTGTCCAAAATTTAGGAGCCATGGGGGATTCTGGAATGCAGCCCTCTATATCTCATACCCTTCTTCCAGTGGCAGAGTTTGGGAAAGAATGTTTTTTAGGTCTGCAAAAGATGGCAGAGAAGCTGCACAGACACTGATCTTCAGCAATGGCCCACTGTGATTTGATGTCCTCTGTGGGGTGGGATCTCTACAGGAAGACAGCTCTTCAGAGGTGTTGGCTTTGTGTGCCCATCACCAAATACCCCCCTGGCTTGTGGTTTCGTAGCTTCTCAGTTTTGCTGATATTTTTTTCATTGCTCTTCTGATAAGAGTGATTAGATCTGATTTGTTTGAATTAGAACCTGACAGCTTTCAGCTCTCACAGACACAACACCATGCCTCTCTGGGCTCACACCAGCTTGCATATAGGGGGAAGCAAGAAAGGGAGAGAGCATTTATCCTCCTCTGATAATAGCTAGCAGATGTGATATCGTTACCAGGTCAAGGATCTGAAAGCATCAAGCAGCAGGAAAAAAGTTCTGCTCAGATGGCACTTTAAAGCTGTAAAGGGGAGGATGTGGCAGAGGCTGAATCATCCCGTGCTCAGCAGCAGGTCTGAGCACTGCTCTGCAAGGTTTCACAAGCTGTGGTATATCTAAGTAGTCCTGGTTTGGTGGTTTGGCCCCAGGAGCTATTTCTTTATGTCTGTACCAAACCATTACTGAGCTCTTAATAAAAATCAAGTCCGCCCATAGCTCATTTATGCCTTGGGATCTGTGTGCTGTCAGTTTGTTAGTGTGCCTTGTTTTTCTGGAGGCATGATGCCCCATTTTTTTTTCCTTTTTAGAGGCTCCTGGGCCACTAGAATGACCTTCCCCTTCTAACCAGATTTTTCCAAGGTTGGTGACCTGCTGCGAGCCAGACCATGGTGCACACAATATTCAAACCTGGCTCTTCTGTGCTATTGGCAGTTCCCCCCCCCCGGCCCACAAATCCCCTGCAGTAGCTTTCCAAGGTAGTTCAAAAAATCTGGGGCAGGTCAGAATGCAGGTTATGACTGTGCCCTTGTGCCTTTGTCCTTTGATCTAGTGGCTGAAAATCTGAAATAAGACATGATTCAGCTGCAGGTTTGGTGCCATTATAGGCTCTGGGAGGAGGCTGAGTTCTGCCTGTAAGTGCATCTTTTTTGCAGGGCTTGGCCAGGTATATCCCTGGGTCTATGCCCTCCTCATCCCCCTAATCTCCTCTGCCAGGTGATTTAAATTGTAGTAGCAGATCCTTGTAGGATCGCAGTTTAGAAAACAGGCTCTGCTTTAACTTTGGCTAGTGGTCTCAGCATATATATATATTTTTATATTTGAAAGCAATATGCTTTAAAATCCACGTTGCAGTCCTGGACTCTACACAGCCCTTGGTAAAAGATCTTCCCAGGTTCTGGCTGAACGTGGTTGCTTCTACCATGAGGCTGGAGAGCTGCAGGAGCTTTGAGGAGAGACCTGAGCGTGCGTACAACAGGCCAACAAAGAACAAAATACCTACAGGTACAGGAAAAACTCTTGAGGAGTTGCTGTGGGTAAGAGAGGACTGAGCCTTACTTGAAAGTGGGAAGGTTGCATCTTTGAGGGCTTCCATGGGGAGCAGGTGTGGGAGTGAGCTGGAAGCAGGGACATGGCAGCTTTACCTTACCGTGGAGCTGTGTGCTGGGGAGGAACAACTCAACCTGGGCTGCCTTTTCATTACTGCAGTGGGTGGCTGTTACCTGCTGTAATGGTGGCTTCATGGCAAAAACCTCTTCCCTTTCTCATCCCCCTTCTTTTTTTTTTCACCTCTGCTGCCCTCACCTCCAGCACGGTGTGCTCCAAGTTAACTTTGGGATAAGAGAAGTAAAGCCTGTGTGCTTAACTTAATGGTTTTTCTCAGTATGTGTGAATGCAAAGCAGGGGTTGTAAGTGCAGCCCAGAAAATACCATGGGGACACAAGTGTGCATGTGTGTCAGGAGAGGCTATAAATAGCATATAGATATGCTTTATATTACACTGTAGTTTGCTTTTCTCTTATGCTGATGGCACATTTTCTGGCAGCGTGGATGGCAAGCTGTTCTATGTGCTATTTGCCAATATTGAGAGCACTTGGGAACTCCTATGCCACTGCTATTTGCTGTCCAATGGACACAGGAAGGAAACTGCAATGCTTCCAGTGCGCTTGCTCTCTCCCACCTCCCCCCTACATCTTCTTCCCCAGCTGATTTGACCAGGTCACTCCCCATCTTTGATTCTTTCCTCTTATTTAACGACCTCCCGTGGCTGCATTGTCTGGAAAAGCTCTGGTAGAGGCTTCAGAGCCGTACTTCCCCCTAACTAGAGAACACGCTCTCACTAACAGCCCTCGAGGAGGGTGAATATCGCTGCTTCCTTCAAAGGAGAGACGGAGGTGCAGAGCAAACTCCTGGCCCTCAGTCAGATGGAGCTCTGCTGAAGGCATCAGCAAGATCAAAACATCCACTGGTGAGAACAGAAGTGATGCATGTATTCCTCTATGATGCAGGAGCTGCGGTGGCTTTGTGGTTCCTGGAGACACAACGTGAACTGGCTTTAACTAGCTTTGGTACCAATAAAAGTGCAGCAGCCACGTGGGCGAATGGCCCAGCTATTTGCTTAGTCTCTCGGGAGGGTTTTGACGCATGTGCTGAACTCTGCTGCAGCTGTCGGCAGTGACTGCTACTTAGCTTAAACTTAGCGTAGGACTGCCTGCACCATCTGCAGAAGAGATGTACCCTCAGTTGCTGTCAAGTGAAAACTGGGCTGAAGCTTGGGAGCCAGAACCCTCTTCCCAGCTGCTATCTGAACACCTTTGCCAGGCTCTCAGACTCCTTCCTCAAAGTTGCACCTTCAATGGATGTGCTCCAGATTTTTGAGTGGGAACCTTGCCAAACATGGAGGGCTATCAGCAGTGTTATGGATGACTGTGGGCTTCCTGCTGGGAAGTATGTAAAGATCTGTTGGCTTCCTGTTTTAGTCCCCTAAAAGAGCACTCTCATAACTACTTTTGGCTTTCCTTTTAGCCTAATGAGTTGTTCCCCCTTTTCCAAAAAGTCTGAGGCGAGTCAGTCCTAAACTATCCACATCTATTTGATTTCCCCTTTCTCTGGAAGCATATCAGATGAGTGCGGTGGGGTGGAGGTAGGTTGGACTTCATCCATCCTTTGGCTCCTGCCATGAGTGCATAGACTTTTATCTTTTCGATGTGACCATTAAGGAGGAAGAAAGAAAAAAAAAGAAAGGAAATTAAACCACAAACAGCTGCATTAAAATAATAAAGCCTCATGAAAGCACACAAAACCTCAGTAAACTCTGTTCTTAAACTTGAATCTTATCTCCCCCTGTCAAGGTTAATTGTTGCTGGGTTCAAACCATGGACAAGCTTTCATTGTGACTGGAGATCTGAACTGTGGCTGGGCCAGGTTCATCTGGTGGGTGGTTTGTAGCAGTGTTGAATTTGGTCCAGTCTGTTAAGAAGGGAGTTTCCTCTGTGAGTTCCTATTTAATTGTATTCATGGATTTAAAATTTTAATGTCTATTGAGTGTCTTCTCCCAGGATTATAATCTGTGGAACTATTTGAAAAGTGGTCACTTTCTTTCTTTCCATATTACACTGAAGACTACAGTATGGCACTGTGGTCAGATCTGGAGAGGTCAACTGATAGAAGATTCCCTAATGTAAGAGACTCTTCTAGGTTACGTGGTGAGGAGCGAATCATCTGTCCTGAGAAGCAAATCCTCCTCATTTCTCAGTTAGTTAACCTACCAAGAGCCAAAGACTGGTATATATTTCCCCCCCCAAGACCACTGCAGAGTCGCTGTTGCATCCCAGCCTGTGTGTTCAGGATCCCAGCTCTTCTAGTTGTGGTTTTCGCTCCTGCAGCTCACGTTCTTCTGAATGGGTGCTTGGAGGAGATGGGCTATTAAGAGCATTAACAATGAAAAAATATTAAACTACATCAGAGTATTAAAAATACATTAATGAAATGAGCATAATGAGTATTGGAAATAGTTTTATACCCCCTTGAGCTAGGAAATAAAAATATACATATCCTGAATGACAGTTCTCCCCTGCCCTCCACAAAGGCGTATTTTCAACTGGCGAGGTTAATCTGGGATACAGTATTTCACATGCAAATAAACTGGGATTATGGTTCTGCCTGGGTAACTGACATAAACTGTTCAATGCCTCAGTTTACTCAATCTTAAAAGGTGGTTATCAGTGTTCTCTTCACCTCTGCACTGTCTCCTGAGATTCTCAAGCGTGAAAGGCTGAGAAAATATTAGAAGAAAAGAAAATGAAATAGTTTTCTCATTTTCAGCCATTTTTATGAGGAGGGTGTGAGAGCTGCATGTATCAGGGCTGGAATCTTTCCCGGTGTTTGTGTTAGAACTAGCAATGGGGAAAACAAGCTTGTTTTGGAAACAGGGTTAGTATTGTTTGTTTGTTTTTTCTAAAAATGACTCTTAGAACTTTCCAAATTTTTCATATCAAACAAAATTAATGAATTCCTAGCCAAACTCCTTTTCCAAAATGGCATAACAACTTTGTAAAGTGTCTTTGCAAGCACTGATTTTATAGGACCTTGGTGCCTTCAGAGGTTTCCAGGTTCTCCTGATGCAAAGCAGTGGAGCCATGGAGCTATGGGATGTGTAGCTGGCAATGCCTTTAAGAAGGATGTACCCAACAAAAGAGACCAAAGTGCTGCAGGACTGGGTGTGCAGGATTCTTCCTTTGCTACAGAGGTGCAATTTTGACATGAGGAACCCTCAAACATGGCTAATGGGATGTGGCTGGCTGTGACTTGACATGCTTGCTTAGCGTTACAACTCCATCTTTTCCCACAGCCTACTTCTTTCCTGTGGCCTGTTTTCATTTCCTTGCTAATTCAAGCATGTCTAATGTTAGCATGAGGAATTTTTGTATGGTGCAGTTAGGTCATGGAGAGCTGCCTGAGACTGTATTTTACAGGTGACATTCATAAATACAGGTAGGGAAGTATGAGAATGGAAAGGTCAGGGGGATGGGACCTGTGAGAAATGCTGTTGTAGATGGTGGAGAAGTCTCTGAAGATAAAATGCATAAGAATAACTTGCAGTACCAGGTGAAATGAGGTTGTAACACTTGCAAATGGGTGCAGGTGGGTGCAATTTATGGGGATTTGTAATACTGTCTGCTGTCAGAGAAACACGAGTGGCTGGGCAGCCCCAGCCTCTGGCACCATGTGCCATCACACATTGTCCTTGGCCAGTGCTGAAGCGCTGGTGATACGCAGGGGTCCCTTGCTGGCATGTGGAACAAAGAGTCAGCTTGACTTGCAAATGCTTTCCCCAACGACAGCTTCAGTTGTTGCGTTTGTGGGGCTTAGTCCATTCACTCTTGTTGTGAGTTACAGAAACCAGACCTCTTGTTTTCATATGGACTATATCCACTGGCAACCAGCTGCTGCTGGTATTTGATATCAGCTGGGAACCTGGAACCTGGTCAGGAAGCTTTGATTATTATTACTTTTTTTAAATTTCCACTACCATCTCAGGCTTGCTCCCTGCTTGGTCCGTCTGGTTCATCCAGCAGTGCACTGTGGGTAGATGTGAGCTCACTTGGCACAGGGACCTATGCAGTGCCAAGCTATAGGAACTTCCCTGATGTGTCTTGCTTTGGGCACTCTGAACTCGGCATCATTTCCATGAAGCTGGAGAAAACTGCTGCATAGCTCTGGAACAGTTGGGTGACTTGTTTTTGTTGGTTGTTTTTTTTTTGTCTAATGCATTTCCATGCCTGAAAATGGGTAGATGTACAGTTTATTAGAAACAATGCTTAGAAAACTAAGAGCTGTATCTTTTAAATGTCCGGTGTGTTTATTTTTATGAAAAAAAATCCCATGTTTCCTCCATTAACAGATAATATTTACTTTAGGTACGGCAGAAATCTGATGTTGAGTTTCAAATTAAGTAAATCTCCGTTTATGAAAGCCCTAAGTGCCTCTGTTTCCAGATCTCTTCATGGTTCATTTAGGCTCTGTGGCTGTGTTGGAGACTTAGAGCTCAGCAGCCTGAGCTCAGATCTAGCAGGAAGGGACCTAAACAGCAGTCTGGCTTTTAGGCTGTATTAAAGGCTGGTGCCATAGAGGGGTGCAAAAAGCCTTTCATGTGGCTGGAGGAGGGGTCTCCAGAGACAGTCAGAGCCAGCCTTGCTGGAGGAGAGTCTAGGAGCAAGGTAGAGACTGGAATCCAGCCCATTAGAGGCACAGGATAAGGTTTCACTTCTGGGGGTTGGTTCCTTTGCTAAAGCAAACAAAATCTTGGTTTTGACTTTGCTCACTTGGTTTTTATTTTTCTGGAAACGTATTGCTTTATCAAGCAGTGCAGGAAAACTCACTTTGCAACAGGAGACCAGAGCGATTTATTTTCATTTTAAAGGATTTCTGTGTTGATTCCAGTAAGCTGAGCACAGACCATCAGACAGACCCTCTTACACATTTAGTGTTTTGGGGACTTAGTCACCAACAATGTCATCCTGTAATACGTTTTCCATTGTGGCCATCATTTTACCCAACACCAGTGGCATGAGAAAGCCGTTTCACATACACGTTTGCTGGATCAGGACCAGAGTACGTGGCACTTTGCAGGATGGGCTATGAGAGAGCTGCTCTCCCTGGTCTCCAGTTTATTAGCAGTCTTGGAGTACTGAAGTTTAAAGGAAAGGTGGCATCTGTTTTTAATGCCAGTGCTGTTGTACTTTCCAAGCTCTGTGTCCACCTCAGTGTCGCTGTGTGCCTTGCAGCAAGGCTCATTAGCAGGTAATTGTCCCCTTCTGAAATCAGGTGAAGCCTTTGGACTTTGATTTGTCCAGTGTCAAATGAGTACTGCAAGACTCGCCCTCCTGTCTAGAGGCGATTAGTTCCCAAGGATCTCAAGATGAGGTAGGTTAATAGCAACTGTGAAAATCTGTCCTTTTTCTTCTTTCTAGGACTTGATGCTGTATTAAGGTGGCTGAACCATTTTTAGAAGAGGAAAGTAATTAATCTCTACTAGCACAAGCAGATTTTCTGGCTCTGTCATACCCTTTTCCAGTATTCTAGTGCTGGTTGTATTATTCTGAATCACTATTAACTAGAACTGGTAATAATAAAACTAAATAATCAGCCAAAAGTCAGCCCAAGGAAAAAAGAAATCAAACAAAAGCTCCAGAAGACGTTGACATCTTCCCACACCCTTCACTGTTGAAATTGTCAAAAATAAACTCGTGTACTGTGGACTTTGGGAAAATACATTAGCAAGTGAGCAGTGCTGCTGTTAGACCGTGCAGGGACTTGCATCCAGATGCTACAGGTGATTGTGGTGAGGAGCTCGGCTCTTGGCTCTTGTGCGTGGAAGCCCCTCCGCAGCCATCTTCCTGTCCTGGTATAATGAGGCACATTCCTGCCTAAACAGATCACATTAACTACCACACCTTCTCCCCATCTTCTCTGCCAGGCAAAAACCCACCCCGAAGTGATAGGCATTAGGATAAGCAAAGCTAATTCACTAACTTTATCTCCACTGTACCATGTAATTGATTCATCACATAAAATCTGTGTAATAAAGCTCTGGAAGTTAAGGGAAAGCTACAACTTAATTGTGGTTCAGCCAAGAATCAATTTCTCATTTTCTTTCCTGTTTTCTGACAATTTGTGCTTGTTGGTGAGAAACGATGGAGACTTCACAAATGTTGATATTCTCTGTATCACTGGCATTTCATATCCAGACTAAAAATGAAAGGAAAATTTTACAGGTATTTTTTGGATCCACCACAGTAGGGAAAAATCTGGGTCATAATAGCTGCCCAGCAATGAAGAGCTTTACCCCTACATAAAGCTCAACATGGTTTGTGTCTGTAAATTTTTGTTTTAGTTCTTTCTGTAGTTTCCCCTGACCACAGAGTTAGGGAAGAAATGGGTTAAGGCTAGCGTTTTTTACAGTGTCTCCATTTCAGAGATGCAATAAAAATTTAAAGCACAATAAGAAGTTAAAACCTCAGCCCGCTTTTGCTGAGTGAAGATGTTTAGGAAATGTTCTGGATAAAACCTCTGCAGTGAAACCCTGCCTGCAGTCATTCAGGCTGATAGATATTTAGCTTTTCTTTGTTTTCAGTTCAGAATAAATGCCGTATCCAGGACGAAAAAGGAGGGGATCAGACTACATTTTCTGGGATGCCTGGGTAGCTGGAGGAGTGATGGATGCTCTAGATGAACGGCTGTAGCATAGGCATAAATTGCCTGTGAAATACAAGCTGTGGGAGCCCAGCCTATGCAAAATGCACTGTGTAGTTTTTTCTCTAGATGGAACTGTTTGTCTTCTGGGTGCTTTTTTAGAAATGGCTTTGATCTATCCAGCGGGAGTATCAGCTGCAAATTTTTAAAGCTTTATGAGGCTGATTCTTCTAGAAAACCTCAGTTATACTCTATCTCTCAACTTGTTGCTGCTTTTCATGACTGGAGCAAATGCAAGATGCAGTTTGGCCAAGTAATAATAAGCCTTAGGCTTTGCAGAGGAAAATGTCAAGGGGTGGAGCATCTCCCTTATGAGCAGCGGCTGAGGGAGCTGGGTCTCTTTAGTTTGCGGAAGAGGAGACTGAGGGGAGACCTCATTCATGTTTATAAATATTTGAAGGGTGAGTGTCACGAGGATGGAGCCAGGCTCTTCTCGGTGACAAACAATGATAGGACAAGGGGTAATGGACACAAACTGGAACACAGGAGGTTCCACTTCAATTGGAGAAGAAACTTCTTCTCAGTGAGGGTGACAGAGCACTGGACCAGGCTGCCCAGAGAGGTTGTGGAGTCTCCTTCTCTGCAGACATTCAAAACCCGCCTGGACGCCTTCCTGTGTAACCTCATCTGGGTGTTCCTGCTCCAGCAGGGGGATTGGACGGGATGAGCTTTTGAGGTCCCTTCCAATCCCTAACAGTCTGGGATTCTGTGGTGTGGTGAAGTGAGAACTGGTGTCTCTGCTCCCTAATCTTGTCAATGTTGGGATTTCAACATGGGCTGAGTTGAAATGGATCGCCTGAGTGGTGGATGTTTAAATGGAAGCATCATCTCAGTTCACATGGTACATCTTGCTGGGGCAGTCGTTTGTGTCCACATAGGTCAAATGTGCCAGATGCGGCAGCCTGCATTCAGTAGGTTTGGTTTGGGTTTTTTTTTTAAGCAGTCATATCATTGCAGGCTTTTTATTTTGAGAGTGCCCTGTGTTTGCTCTGCACAGATTGGAGAGGTTCTAGAATGGAAGGAGCAGGAAAAATGAGAGCCCCATCCCTTGTCCACCATCCACCTTGTTCTCGAGCTGACCTCCAGCCCACGTGCTGCAGAGCGGGACTCAACCAGAGATGCTTCTCCTTACTTGCTTTGCTTACACAGCTGGTTTTTAAGTATGCTCTTAAAAAACATACATTCAATACAAATATTATCACTATACATCCTCCCCCTGTTATTTCTTGTGTGCAGGATCAGCAGTTTGCAGTGCGTACCTTGAATCCCATAAGATGCTAGAGCTACCCTGAGAAACATCGCCTTGAAAAAAGAAATCCTTCAGCAGGCCACAGCGTCCCTGGGCTGGGCAGTGTTCAGCCAGGTCGTAAAAAGGCAGTGGATCCTGAGAGAGGTTTCAGTCTGCGTGGAGAAATGGCGAGGTGTGAGGTGGCTGGCTTTGTGCAGCTCATTACACTGCTGTTGCCGATTTCTAAATGGAGCCCTGTCGCTGAGAGAGACCAGGTTTGCTTTTACTAAAAACATAGGGGTGGGTTTTTTATTTTTCTTGTACCGAGGTATGTAACTTTAGATGGCCATCTCTTTGCCTGGTCACCTCTGAGATTTTCATTCCACTGACATTCACCTTAACAACCTACAAAGAGGTAAAAACTACAGTGGCTTGCTGCGTCTTGACTAGTGTCTTGCTTTGATATAAATCCTCAGGGTAAAAAACACCTTGTGCAGTGAAAGCAAAGGCTGAAGTAGCTTTCATGAGGCAGGCTTAGTTCCCCTGAAGGACTGACATCCCCGTTTTTGAGATCTAATTGCATGAAGCCTCCTGTGATAATTTCTTAGACAGGGAGGAAAAGCGGCTGGAGCCAGTCCCCAGCACGGAGGGATACAAGCCCAGCGGGTCGGTGTACTGTCTTGATAAGGCAACACAGAGATCCAACGACTGGAACAACAGTGATCCTGTCAGATGTGGTTAAAGCCTTTTTTCATCCATTGCTAACATAGATTCCTTGGGTTGATCAATATTAAAACACTTCACTTAAAGGTTATTTCCTTTTGCAGCTGGTAGAGATGTTCTCATGATAAAGGAATGCTCTTGTACTAAGTTATTGTTTTTCAGCGGAGGCAGTATTTGTAAGAGTCATGGGTCTGACATCGGGCTGATGTTGTCAGCTTGGCAATGCAGGGCTATTGCAAATACCCATCAGCAGCATCTGCTTGTGTGCTAGCCCGGAGGGACCACAATCCAGGCTCCCTGACACTGCCCAGATCTACAGCAGTCACCTGGAGAACTGTGTTAGGAGCTCCCCTCCTTTTCTGTGGATTATGGGATCAACCAAAGCTGTGCTTCCTACCTGTGCATTATCCCACGCCGAGGGGGAGCTGGCTATGCCTGGGACTATCAACATTTCCTTCTTCTCTGCTTTGCTGGCAATATGATGTCATGACCCCCTGGCTCAGCTTGAAGCGGTGTGTGGGGTATTGATTTCTGTTTCAGAAAACGATAGCCTTCGAAGGATGGCTGGGCATAATGAGTTGGGCAGCTGCCAATAGCTCCGTGTCATCAGGAGCTGTAACTCTCCATGTGCTAAAGCTTTCCTGCTCCTCAGTAGTTCAGATGGCTTTGTGTCTGTAAGAGCAGGCACAATTTCTCAGGTTCTTGGGGTGCGCCTACATCTTCTGAACCCTTTTTGAAGCTATTTCGAGATTTGATTTGACAGCCTAAAGCCCACAGAAGGGAAGAATGTAGCTGGTTTGTAGGCATCCAACCCCCACGTTTAACTCGGACAGCATAGCCCGCTTACAAACCCTAAGTAAAAGCAGCTTTGAAAGACCTGTATTTGAAAGCAGTATTGATTTATGCTTTTTCTGCAGCATCAGCATCACTTTAAAGGACAAGAGATTTTATAATGCACTTGTAAATTATTCCTGAAAGTATCTTAAGTGCCTTGTGGGAGTGCATGATCTCTCAAGATGCTTTGTAATTTATTTCTTCTCATGTTTTTCAGCTGTGCAATAAAACATTTGTAAATACCCAGGAATGAAGGTCCTTACAGATGGCACTGGCGTGCAACAGGCTTGCATGAAAATGCTTTTATCATCTGTGGGAAAGACAAAAAGAAAGATAGAAACATGGCTAAAATTTTCCTGAACTTTTATGACAAGTCCGTACCACTGAAGTTCCTGAAGAGGCTACGAACATGGTAATTTGGCTTGCTGGGGTCCTCGCTGGAAACTCTCCTCCTTGTGTTGTGGCTCATGCTCTGAAGTTAGCTGCTGTCGTGACCTAGTGAAAATCTAGGGAGGTGTGAGCCAAACCTGCTAAGAGAAGTTAGCATCAGAGCTTACATTCCCCAATTTGTGCTAATACGTATCCTGGTGATGAGGTACCGGTGAAAGACTTAATGGTCCTCTTGCTCCTCTGAGAAGCAGAGGGTTTTGTGGAGAGGACTGTCTCTGCCAAGTACAACTGCTGGGGGGACTCTCGGCCGCAGAAGCAAAGGGCAGCTTGGATTTTTCTATGCAAGGCTTGGTAAGCCATTCCTTTTCTCGAAGAGTGTCATTCTCTGTGGGTGAGATCAGCTGTGTTTTAAAACCATACATCTTTACAGTCAGTGATAAGACTGTGTTTGTCCAGGTCTAACCTTGGATGGCTCGGGCAAAAACTTGTATTATCTTCAGCATGTTTTGACTCTCAGTAGCGTTGTTTTGTCCTCTTTCTGATTAAGTCCTTGATGGGCTGTTTGATGTTGAGCTGGTAGCATCAGGTCCTAAAGGATGTCAAAAGTGACTGTCTCAAGTGTGAAGTTTAAGGTGTAACTTGGAGAAGGCCTCAATGACCAAATTGTACACAGGGGATGAAAAGCCTCCGTTGTTTCTTGTTGGTGAGGGAGGCTTATGTCATCCCAGATAATTTTTGAGAGTAAATAAATGGCTTTGTTTTCCATTATTTGAGAGAAGCCCATCATGAGATTTGCTCTGTTGACTTCTAAAATCACAGGAACTTGAAGGGACTTGACTGTGCGATAGTCTCAAAGCTCAGCAGCCCTGTGCAACAGCTCCCCAAGTTACTGACCATCTGAGGCTTTGGATGAGAGTGTCAGATGTGCTGTTTTGTCTTCAGTCATTTCTCCAAACTGCCACTTTGCTTTCCTCGGTGCTCTCTATCATCTGTATTATGTAGCTTTTTACCATAATAACCTTGAAAACACTTGTAGCCACATAATCTGGCTGCATTCCCCTTTTAAAGTTCTTTGTTAATCTGTGTGGATTTGTTACGGGGATGTAAACGCTGGTTGAAATTTTACAAGGGTATGCTTTTCTTGAGTGGGAAGGCCAAGAGATTGCTGTTCAGCAAGTAAATAAAGAGAAATAATCTTTGTTTCTGGCTTGATGTTGGGATTTCTAGCCAACCGCTCCTCCAGGCGCGCTTACTGAATGCCAGCAAATTCTTGTAGGTAAGGCAGGGAGGGCATGGTGGTCCTTTGACAAGACAAATCTCGAGGGGTTGAGATATCATCAGCACACCCTCATCTGCTTATATGAGCTGATGTGGAACTAGTATCGGTTGTATTGCTCACGGCATAACATAAATACCCGTCACTGCACAACATTGATCTCTGTAGCAAAAGAATTATTCGTGACATGTTGACCTGCCCTGAACTCCTGGGCAATCACAAAGCGTCATTGATAGTTACAGCACAAATGCACTAAGCGGTACCTTTTGCTCTGTGCAAACATACAATGCACGCTTGCAAGACCAATTATGAGTCCCAGTGGCTGCCCTAAATTCATTCTCGTTTTGCTTATGACCTCTCAGCGTGCCCTCACTCACTCAAGAAGTTGTTCTGAAGCAACTGGTTGTGAGCTTCAGATGCTTGCTCCACTGTGGCTGTTCCCGCTGATAAATACTTCATGCCCAGCTCTTGAAGAATAAAACAAAATGCCTGCCTTGAAAAACCAGGAAAGCTCCAAAAGCCTGTGTAATGTCTCTTTCGCAAGACCAATCATCCTTGATGTGTGGGCCTCTTGCCTTGAACAATTAACTGCTCGGAGAAGATCTTGCAGACCTATTGGAAGTGCCTTTTAACCTTGCTTTCATCCATCTGGCCATTAATAGTTTGTTGAGGGATCCAGAGGATTTAGACTGACTGGCAGAAATTGCAGCTGGCCTGGTGGCTATCGTGCTGCTCGCAGCTCTATCTCCTGGCTTCATGTAATAATTCATAAATAACTCTCCCTTGCTTCTGGAGCCAGTAGTGGGTGTGTGTTGATTACACTGCTGAGGTTGACATCAGCATCTCAACTCTCATAATTGTAGCCTGGCTTAAAAAGCAAATGTATCTCTTCTTTTTTGTGTCAAGAATGTGATTAAGTCCTCCTGTTTCTGTGCAAGAAACGTAATGGGCCCATGCAAGAAAAAAATAATCTGCTTGGAGCAGCTGCCTGCGTTCTTCTGTGGCTGGACTGTGTTTCTCAAGATACAGGAGGGATGCCAATGAAGCAACGTCTCTCCTGGGGGAGAGTTGGATGATTCATGTTAACAGAGCTCCAGCTGAAAGCTTCACTCGCAAAGGGTGGGGAGTAGCAGTTGATCTACACCAAATGATGATTCAACCTTGCCTGAAAATCAAGATGTCGTTCCTGCAAATTTTGTCCTTCTGGAAAACTGAAATATTGCCTTGAAACCCAACTTTTTGGGGTTTTTTTCTGCAGTTTTTTTTTTCTTTTCCAAGCTCCCCACCAGCTCTATTGGTGGGCCAGGATATTTTCCAGAGCTAGCCTGAAGTTTCCATTAGGCAATGAAAGGCGTTGTTGGGCTTTTTGTTTGTTTATTTGTTTTTGGTTTGTGTGTGTTTGTGTTTTTTTTTATAAGGCGGCCAAGCAAAACAACTGCTGGCAAGAATTTTAGTACCTGATTCATCCTTATAAAATTCTCTGTGAAGTGAGAAGGTATTTTCCAGAGGTATCTGCAACTTGCTTTTAAAACTGTATTTCCTTTAGTGCCACAAGTAGGAGTTAATATGCAGCTTAGGTTTGCAGTTTGTTTCATTTTGGGTGCCTAATCGGTTCTCAATTTGTTTCAGATGAGGCATGTTAAATTTATCCCATCACCCTGTAAATATAATCCTTCTTTCCATCCCTTAAATAGCCACCCTCTCTTTTCAAACATTATTTTTTTGTTCACCTTCCTGGCAGCCATTTAAGTAAATATTTTAAACTCAGAGGAGTGTGGTTCTCTGCTTTCCACTCTCCTGGCTTCCTTAAGGACAGCAAACGCACCCACCAACTTATGCTGACAGGCTCCAAACTTATTTCTGGCCTTTCATTTGAAAGCTAGTCTGGTGGAGAACAACTTTTTGGCTATTTAAAGAGCAGAAAGGAGCCTCAGGGAATCTGCTTTTTCTCTTTGGCAAGTGCCGGTAATACCATGCTTGGAAAATTATTTATTTTCCTTTTCTGCCTTGCAGACTCAGCGCAGCTGAAAGGTGGTGGAGCAGACCCTGGAAACAGAAGGTCCTGCAGAAGGAGGAGAGCATGGACCATCCTGCCTGCAAAGGGTGGAGCAAGGTGGCTTCTTTAGCTTTCCAATAAATCATATGTAACACCACCCACCAGATTCTGTGGATGACTTCAGACTGGCTTGGGGATGAACCAACACTAAGAGATGATGTTTTACTTGCATTTTTAACTCTAGGCAGAGTCTCTGGTCCAAGTCTGGTTGGTAGCATGTCAATGTGCACTGGGAAGGCTTATAACTGAGCTCGTAACTCTTTATGCTTGGCTTTCACTGCTTCACTAGGGGTTTCTTCATGTGCTTTCAAATGTGACTATCTGTGAGGTAGTACTGGGGTTTTTTCCACCTCCTCCTCCCTAGTGACTTTCCCTTTCTTGTATTTTTTGTCCTGCTTCAGGCTTAATTACACCAGTCAGGAGAGATGGAGTTGAAATGACCACAGCTTTAAGTTGAAGACTGTTTGGTGCATTAAAGGAACTGCTTAACTCTCTCTCCATCAAGCTTATGATATTAAAATCAATAATTCTTCCCTTCTTCCAACTAGTTTTCTTGGTTCTAGCTGCCATGCTGTGCAGAAAGGGCTCAGATACTTTGACTGCAATGTACTTGATACCTGAGCAGAGAAGGGGCAGGTAATGGATAAAAGAGGGTGCAGTTCTCCTCCTCACTGTGACCTCTGCTGATGGGTGGAAAATCTCCAGGATTGGTTTTCCTCATGTTTTTGCTTTTCTAGGTGGAACTGGCTTTTAAAAAGGAGGGTTAAGTTGGTCCTGCAAGCACATGTCTCAGGGAAGATAGGAGTAGAGAAGTAGAGCTGCTGTGGGGATTAATATTTTTTGTGAAGGAAAGATGTGTCTATTAAAAAATACTTGTGCTTCCACACGTATAACCCCTATAACCCACTGCCCTGCTGGTTAAATGAGAAGAGATGGTTGCAGAGCTCCCTGAGATGACCAGTGTTTGGGCACCTACCTCTAAAGCCACTGCAGGGAGACTGATCTGTGCCTTTCTTCTCTGGCTCCTGATCTGGAGGAGAGATGTGTGCTGGGAATGTCTGTACTGGAAAGCTACAGTTAGATGGCATTGGTTGTCTGTGAATATTCATGCGTGGCTTGTTTTTGGAGGAAAAGCGTGAGCAGGGCTGTGGTACTGCTAATCGCAATTGAAAGTGTTAATTTTCACACAGTGGTAAAAGAAATCCTAATTTGTGAAGATTTCGCTTGAGTCAGAGGTGAAGTTTCTGACAGGTTTAAAGGGTGCAGATGTGAAATGTGGAGTCTGAATATTGAGTCCCTCTTAAAACACTTTATTTCATCTGAAATATTCCCAGGCTCTCTCAGTGTGTTACTTTGTCAAACCCACCTTTTTTTTTTTCCTAGAGAGGCTGGAGTGTTGACTTATTTTTCCACTTTCTATTGCAGCTTTGTTTAGTGGAGTTTATGTATTCTTAAATCAAACATTATACAATCTGACCAGAAATCATGCAATCACAGTGGGAGATGGGAAGAAGCAGCATAATTTATTCTATAAGCAAGGGGATCATCTACATTAGAGCACAAGTTGGTTAATAAAATGTGTTTTAGGGAAATAAAAAAAAATAAATACGCAGCTTTCCCTGGGCTGTGTTTAGAAATAGTTGCGCTCAGATGGGGAATGTGGCGCTCATGTCTTACAGGAGATGAAGCCAATTTCTGTGGTAAGGCAGCTGCCCTGGTCAGACTTGTCTGCACTGAGGTTGGTTTTGTCTTGTCTGGGTTGATGTGTCCTTGGTGATGCTCTTGCCATGTCCATGTTGACAGGGCTCCTGGGCACAGCTGTGTGCATCTCTGTGCCGCAATGAGCTGAGCGGCTCTGTGTCTTCCCTGTGAAGAGTGGATGAAGGTGTATTGCCCCTTTGCATGCCTGGGAGAAGGGGAAGATGGAAAGTGACTGTAAAGACCAGAAGGATTTGACCAGATCCTTATTGCAAAATAGGGTGGATAATGAACATCAGGAAAAGGACTAAACTGCACTTAATATTTATCCTGAGATGAGACAGCTGTTCTAGATAGAAATATGTGCAAGCTTGAGATGGGGAATAACCCTGATGACACTCATCAGGCACAATAAAAGATGATGTTCAAGGACTACTAAATCTTGTTACTATCCACAACTTGTTCTGGGGTTGTATGCATTGCACCCTTGTAGGACAGCTTTGCACTCTTAAAGTGTTAACTTTGGTAAAATTACAAAATCACTGTGGTTTGACTGCTGAGTGGACAGAGGATCCTCCTGAGCATTTGCTGGACAACCAGCTGCTCCAGCCATGGTGAGAAGCTGGAAACATTTATTGAGTGGGGTATGTGTTACAGGTCTGGGCAGAGGGATGGTGAATCAAGCTGATGCTTCTGGCTCTGAGGTCTAGGAAGGAGGAGAGGCAGGGAGCATTTTCTACTTTGTTCTGAGGATGTATTTCAGCATAGGTAGGGAGCATCTCTCAGGCTTCTGCAGCACAGACCTGGGAAGTAACAGCTGGTTGAAAAATTGCTTTATCCAGCAAACATTTTAAAAAAGAAAAGCTCCTGGAAGAGGAGAAAGGCTAGCTTCAGTGAAGTTAGTAAGTTAATGGTACAGCTCCCCTTAGCATAAGCCAGGAGCAGGATTTCATCTCGGAGCTCCAGCGAGTACAACTGGCGTTTCTCCTGGACTGTAAACCGAAAGTTGCTGAGAGTTATTACGCGCACGTGCGCACAATAGTGCTCAGAGCCCGTCTGCTGAGGTCTTTCCTTGGGGATCCATATAAAATACCTCTCACAAAAGCTGCCCTGTGTGCGAGCAGAGGAAACTCCATCTAGTGACGTTAAAAAACGAAAAAAAACCCAAACCCCACAAAACCTTTTTCACACACATACGCAGTCACGTATCTCTTATCTTACTGCCAGTCTGCTGAAGATATCAGCACAGCTAAACAGCACACACTTACCATATGGGATGCTAAAAATGCTGCTGGGGAAGCGATTTCAGTCCGGGCTCTGAATTCTGCCAACACAAAAAATGTCCCCTTTGTCATGGCGGTGAATGAATTTTCTTGTTCCCCTTTCTCCTTGGATTTATGTTAACCCTGGGTTTCAGCCGAGTTTGATCTCCTCGCTTTATTGTATTACAAACAGTAGTCAATAGCTTTTCAGCTCGAGATTGCCTGGATTTATTTTCAGGTCAAGTCAACTCTCCTTGACCCAAGTCTGAACCAAAATACATTCCCAGAAGATTCCCCCACAGGATATCGGATCCAAAGACAGAGTGACATTGTAATGAGTTCAAGGTTTCAGCTCAGTACAACGGAGTCCCTGTTGTGGTGGGGAAGCCACCCGAGCCATCCTTATTCAGAGCTGAATCCTCTCCTGAAGCAACTCAAGGCAGATTTTGTCATCCACTGGTCACTTCTCTTCATTCAACAGTGTCATCAATTGCATTTGTGGTGTTTGCAGTCTGAAGAGAAGCCCAGTCCCAGCTCCTTGTGTATGTATTTGCATGGCTTTAACATGCATGCGTGGAATTTGGTGTGAAGGCTGAAAGCAACTGATGGGATGATCTGCATTCATACTCTCTTTTTTTTATTTTTGAAGGAAAAGTGGAATGTTGTGTGAGGACTGCCTGGCACAAAGGCAGAACCAACTGATATTGCATCATGAAGTAAAACCACTGCTTTGAAGACTTGGGACAAAAATGGAATGAACTCATGAATTTATCCTGGATGATAAATCTTCCTTCCAAAGAAGGCAGCCTTATGTTTAGTACAAAAGACTGTTTATTTCTTCTATGGAAAGAAAAAAAAGTAGTGTAATTGGATAGGATTAACTTTCCAGGGGCCCTGGACAGAAACTAAAGCACAGGCTGCCTCCTTCTTGTGCTCGCATTGGATAACTTCAGTAGTCTAAGACCTTTCTGGCTTCCTATGGCATTAGGCTGTGAGCTGCCACCAATGTGCCTTGTACCTAAAGCCAATGTTACGGACTTCAGCAGCAAGAGTTTCTACAGAAACTCAAATTGTCCAAGTGTTTGGCTAGTATAAACTGCCTGTCTCAACTGGGAACTTGGCCCAGGTATGAAGAAAAATACAGCCTTATTAGTGATTTTTCATCTCGAGCAGATAGTTGAATATATTTATGCCAAATGCATAAATAATGTACAACTGATGATCTTGCATTGAGAGCATGTAGTTTGTGTGTGCTGATTTGTTGTTTTGACTGTTCATGGTTAATGCTATATCAGCCCTTTTTATTTTATCTGGTCATTTCATTACCTAGGAACAATCCTGTGTGCAGTTTTGTCACTGAGAGTAGTGATGTTTCAACTTTCACACCTTACTGGGTGGATGGAAAAGTTTTTATCAAGAAAGCTGAGTTGGCAAAAGGAAGGAGAAAAGCGAGAAGTCCAGCAGGTGTTTGCATGCCTGCGCTCTCTTGTGCAGAGTGTCCTGTGCTATTCAGGTGATAAGCAAGTCCCAACTTTTCTGGTGGGCCAAGTTGAGCTGCCTGTGCCTGGGCCAGTTAAGAGCACAATGTGGCCAAACTGGCACGAGTTGTATTATGGCGCAAGAGCTGCTCAGTGGTCACTGTTATCTTGTGCAGTAAGCTTAAGCTATCTCCTCCCCTTGTTCCTCTGGAATAAGCTACTTTGGATGGTGAGTTATCACAGAGGAAGGACATGGTCATGAGCAGTTACTGTACAGTAACTTGTATGTTTGCTGAAGACCTTGCTATTATGAGAACAGCAATACAGAACAACATGGCTTGGGATGATTGGGAGTGTGCTTATGGCGCTGTACGATTTTTGATCTGACCTCAGGTCTGCATATGTTGTTTTTTTTCTGTGATCCGCAGCCTTCTCATGAGGGAAGTGGGGCTTGTCGGGGACTTGAGCGTGGGCTGAGTATCTGGAAAACATCCACAGTGAGCAGGAGTCCTGTCCCAGTGTTCTCCATGCTTGGAGCCAAGCTGGAGGAGATTTGAATCTCCATCACTAGTGGGGCTGCACTCACCAGTATGCTAAAGGTATGGATGGAGAAAGGTGAGGAAGGATGCTCCCTTTTGAAAGGAATACAACATTTGTGGGGTCAGGAGAGAGGTGGGGACCCCAAGGTGGAGTGTGACTGTAGCTGTGAAAGGGGGCTGTGAGACCATCCGATCTCTACATCTCCCAGTCTCTGAATGCTTTTCCTGCCAGGGTGCTACTAGATGTAAAGGGTGTACTACTGTTTCTCTAAGGGGTGCAGCATTGTGTGGAAAGCCTGTTGTGAGGAGATCTCATCCATACGCTGTGGCTGGCTGCGTGTAGGGTGTCAGATGCCTGTCAGATGTGGTCCCTCAGGGGAGGTTTATTGGCCATGATCTGATTGCAATTTAGGCAGGAGATAGGTGTCAGTCTGCTGCAGATGTGTGCCATAGTAGGACTGGAGCCCCTGGAGAAGAGACCCGGGCAGCACTCGGGGAGCTCAGACCAGGCAGCAGCGGATGTGGGGCTTTGGTGAGCCTGTGTTTTGTAGCTGGCTGTCTAGTTCTACCCAAATCCTGAGAGTCTAGCTGGACTTGGAGCCAGGAGAACTCCGTAATTTTAATGCTAAGGCAGAAGTAATCCAGGAGGAGATAGCCAGATAGTTCACAACCAACAAACATCGAACTCACGGAGAATGCAGCTGTAATGTCTTTCTTTTCACCTGCTATTGGTGTTTGCTGGTGGGCTAGACAGTGACTGTCCACAACGGGCCCAGTAAAAAAATTACCATTTATGTTCATTTACTTAATGTTTTCAAGGAGTTGTGGCTAAATGGAGGCGACCTTCATTCTCAGCTCCCATGCATGGGCGTAGCTCCGACAACTGCAGTCAAGCTATGCTGACTTTCAGCAGCTGGGACTTGGGCCCTGCTTTTAATGTCCCTTACTCAGTGCTCACGCAGTCAGTTTTCCTTGCCAAGGTTATGTTTGCTTTCCTTCCTAAAGGACGGCTCTAAATATCATACTTTAAAACAATATGTCTTTTTCCCCCACAGAGAACAATATGATATGCCACTGTTGAATTAATATGTCCATGAAAAGTGAATATAATCTCCCCTATAGATCCCCTTTCCAAAAGATTTATGATTTAATGAATTTTTTTATTTCTTACTGGTGTGTACTATTTAGTTGTTTTACACCTAACAGGACTTTTTCTCATGGAAGCAAGTGAAGGTGGTGGGGTAGGGGGGATCCCATCATCCTAATTCAAACTCCTTTCCTCCCTCTCTGTCCCGGGTGTGCCACTTGTAACCCTTGCTGCCGATGCAAAGTTTAGAGTCCAGCTTTCCAAAGCATGGATTCTGTCAAAACCTGCCTCTGACACATTAATGTCACCTTGCTAATTTGAGACAGTGCTGTGTGGTGAGGAGAAGTTTATGAATAGTGTTTATGTAAAAATCAATGCTGCTGAAAAATCTTCAGTGCTGGCTGCTTAGCTGCTCCAGGTGGGATTTCTGGCTCAGGGTCCTATTTTATCTTCCTCGTGGTCACGCACCAGCGCGCTCTCAAATAAATGACAATAAATGCCTATGCCAGTAGATGATGAAACCGCAAATAACATCCATAGGTAACACCTTTATCTAGTGGAAGGGTAAGATGGAAATGAACTGTGAAGGAGAGAGCCATCTTTGATAATTATTAGCTGCACAGGTAATAATCCTAATTACACCACCAATCGTTTTCTCCTGAAGGCTCTCATCATCTTGAAAATGGTAAATTGATTGTTCTGCTGGCCCTTTGCTCAGCGGATCCCTCTGGGACGTATGCCATAATGTTGCCTGGCTTTTGGGAAGCTCACTGGGACTGAAAAGTGCCCTGCCACATGAGTGTTAACCTCTCTGCTGCTACATATTTGGGGGGAAAAAGACAAAGAACGGTTAAAATCCTGGGTGGCCCAGTTGATCGAGACCCACATGGAGTGCTGTGTGCTTTGCGTTGTCCCTGTGAATCAGTGCTGTTCACCATCACTTGTCAAGAGGTGAATGCTGATGGCCACGTCCCCGGGCTACACAGCCTGCCTGAAAAACACAGATCTCAACCGGCTGGTTTCCACAAGGCTTTTGGTGTGTGGTGCTTCAAACCACAAATGCTGGAGGCCTGTGACATCCCAAGGAGCTCAGCTTTTGTGCTCTAAATTATTACTCTTAAATTTGGTCCTTATTGTTGCGGTGGAGAAGTTGAAAATACAGCTTTGGAGCTACAGCATAGATGGAAACCAGACTATGAGGGGCTTTCTGGAAAAAAAATTAAAATGAAAAAAACCCACATATCTCATGAACCTTAAACTAATGGGTGGGTGGTATGGAGAAAGTGTGGTCCTGCGCTGTGATTTCTCTGTAATTGCTTGCTTTGGTGGTTTAGGTTAGGGGAAGCTGGAGCCTTGCCCTAGAATGGGTTGTGGTTGCCCTGGCAGCTTCTGCCTGCACATCTCTTCCCTTGCTCTCCAGTTCTAAGAGGTTGACTTTTTTTCTGCCACAGCTCCTTTAGCCATAAAATAGGATAGTGCCATGCAAGCATGAGCACAGCATCCCGTGGCATGCTGAGCATCCCACCCAGCACCACCACCATGCCCCTTGCCGTGGCTTTCCCACCCTCCTGGTCTATGGCAGCTCCTTCAGTCTGGGGCACAGCTGGCTCTTTCCATCCTTCACCGAGGAGGACATTGGTCTCCTTGGAGCTGCCTATGAGTACAAATGCCTTTCCCTGCACCACTTCAAGCAAGAGTAGTGCCTTTCCGCAGTGCAGCAGCGGGGAAGGTGCTCCTCCCTGCTCTCTTCCCCTGTTTCCTCATCTTATGTCTCTTCCAAACTGGACAGGACGGATCTGGACAGGAGACCAGCCCTGCAGCTTTCCAGACAGCTGCTGATGCTGCTATAGGCATGGCTTGGCATTAAATAACTTGATTGTTTTCTGTTGGTAGGGGAAGTGAAGCTGGGCAGTACCGCAGTTGCTGCCTGCTGGAAATTCACCGCTCGTTTCCTTTCTGCTTGCGATTTCAGAGGTGACTCCTGATGTAGTCATCTATTTATTCCTCTTGTTAGTCTGGTGGCTTGTTCCTCCATCCATCATCCAACTGATGTAGTGAGGAACGTGACTGGGAGAGGACAGAGAACTAGCTGTCTTGGAGAAGGGAGGAAATGAAATGAGCGCTTCCTTGTCCAGCAGCCTGCTGGCACTGGCTCCCAGGACTGCAGGAAGCTCTTTTTTACCTTCATACACTTCACGGATCACAGCCTGATTTCCTCCAGGGCTTTCCCTGGCTTTATCATCTCGATGTGAGTGTTTGCACTCCTGGCCGGCGCGTTGCTCCTCCGCCTGTGTGTGGGGCGGCTGCTTTTGGACTCCTGCTCGGTGATACTGCTCCCGCCTCGCTCTTGCGGCACGCAAATCCTCTCTTGTGCAATGGTGAAATGTTTCCCTTTGTCCCTTTTTGATATTTCCTGTGCTATTGAAATGCTCCCCCACCCAACACATACATGCACTTTGCCTTATTGGCTTTCTCGCTCACCTCCAAAAAATCTTTCTAGCACTTGAAGCTGCCAACTTGCAGTATTTTTTTTTCAATTTCTCTGTTGCCTTGAGTAGCCAGGGCTGGGTGTTGCTTCCATCTGCCTCCCAGTTGGTAAGAGAAGCCTTAAGAGAAAATGAGGATGCTTTCAGCCTGCATTCCCAATGCCAGCAGGGAGGGGCAGCAGGGACCGTGAGAAATCCCTGATTTTTCTCTCCCCACCAGATTAGTAAAAACTTGTGCTTTTGGAGGAAAAAATAATATCTTGCTGTAGTTCAGGCAGTTAAATGAAATATAAATGCAGAACAATTGTACAAGCAGTTAAAATAATAATCTGGCTTTCAGTGTTGAGTTTAGCCCAGCACTCTGTGCCTGCCCCTCCTCACGTACCTATCTCCGCAGGTCAGAACTTGCCCGTAGGTATGTTTATCTGCAGCGCTGAGCACGCTGAAGCCTTGGCCTTGCGCAGGGCCCCCCATGGTCCTGCCCATGGTCTGGGGAAAGCAGAGGCTCATCATGGAAGGACCCCAAGAAAAACCCAGTGAGGCACATCTGCTGCCCCATGAAGGTGACCAGTCCCTCCCTGGCACGTTCCCACAGGCTCCTCCATAGCAGGATGAAGAGCTGCAGAGCTTTGCTTTCCTCCTTTCCTAAATATTTGGAGACAACTTGTTTTCAATGAGCCATGGATTGCCTTGCCTGGATAGCTGCATCTACAAGGAGTTTCTGGTTGCTGGATTGTCTGAGGTCACATCTCTTGGGACACCTGCTTGGTCTGGCAGCAGACACCAACTAATTACAGCAAGCTGGTAGCATCTTGACCTGCTGCTGATCTTATCTGGGGTGCCCAGCTTCTCCCCAGCTCCGCTGGCTGTGTTTTAGGGAGGTGGTTTCACATCATGTGGGTTTTTTCAAGACCACGTTGTTTTGCTTACCGCCCAAGCATTTCATCCCTGAACGCTGCGCAAAATCTGGCTTTCATAACGGACGGGGAGCGGGCTCCATCTCTCCTGCATGAGGAACGTGCTTGCTATAGAAAGGTAGCTGCAGGGAGGAACCTGGAAAGGGCAACGAGGGCTCTTCCCTCAGCAAATGCAGGACAGGAAGGTTGCCTGTGACTTTGTGGTTGCAGATGCTGGCTGGTATTTTTGGAGAGCTGTGGAAGACATTGTACTACTTGATATTATATTTCTGGCACACCAAGTAAGGAAAAACTACTCCGCTTGCTTTTTTGGCCAAGTAACTCTGGAGTTCTGCTAGACTGCCTTTATTTTTTTTTTCCCTAGGATTTTCAGAGCCCAATTTAGTCAAGTGTTCTCAGCACATGCTTATTTTTAAACCTAATCCCGTCGTTGTCTGAACTCATCGTGCTTCAATTCCACCATGGACTTGGGTGAGCACTCAGAATTTAAGCAGATGCTGAAACGCTTTACTCACTGACAGCTGTGAAGTTCGGAGGACCTGTCTGTCCTCATCCAGACAGGCTGGGGGTCAGGGAGGGGGCCAATTTACCTTACATCTCATCCTCTCTATCCATGGGATGGCGAGAGGCTCATCTCTCTGTTCTCCTCCTTACCTGGCACCTAAAGCCCCAGCAGCGTTGCACACATGGCATTGGATGGGATGGTCTGAGTGGCCTCCTTAGTGGCTTCCTGAGGTCTTGCTGCAGGGTAGCACTGCAAGGTAATGGCAGCCCAGATCTCAGTGGAGCCAGAGGCATCACCAAACACCCGACAGATCAGACCCTTCATGTTTCTTTGCTGGGTGCTCCTCAAGAGTCAGTGCAGGGTCAGCTGGGAGATGATGGAGATCTCTGGGGATGTGTAGGGCCAAGCCAGGAAGCAGCTCAAGGTGAGCACTGAGCAAGTTTCAGTGCATGCTTGGAGCTGCGGGAGGTGTAACATCTGCAGCTAAACCTTCTCTTGCTGGCAGAAGAGCTGAAGGTAACTGTGCCTTCACTTGCAGGGCTGTAAATTTGAAGCATTTGACTGTGCTCCTTGACGGGGCAGAATTAAGATGTTGTGGGCTGAGAAGTGGAGCACAGTTAGAATAGCAATCTTTTTTTTTTAAATTTAGAATTAAGACTGCTCTGCTGGCAACTAGGAGTCCTCTTAACTCACACCCTCATTCTTTTTAAACAGGTCCTTTCTGCCACAGAATAAAATGCCTTGTTTTGCTGCATCCCTGACTTGCTTTAATCTTGAGAGCGTGTGGTAGGCACTTTCATGGGAAAACATTTTCTTTTTAAGCATGCATTTGCCAGCGGGTTTTAATGCGAGTTTTTAATCGTCTGTGGAAATAGGATTAAGCATCTTTGGGGAAACAAAATACGTGCTATCCGGGGGTGTTGAAGTCCTCAGGTTGCAAGTGCTAAAACACCCTGTATCTTCCAAAAAGTGCCAGTTAAAATGCATGAGCTCACTCATTTCTCCTGGCTGGACGGTGGCTCAGTAACAACAGGGTGACTTGGGCTCTTGGTTTTGTTTGCTCCAGCAGCAGAGTTTGGGCAGAGGGGAGCCAAGCCCCTGCTGTGCATTATCCGGTGTTTTTGGTACCTACATCAGATCCCTCGGAGCTGTCAGCGCCGATGTCAGGCTTCAGCAAGTTGTGTTGTGTGGCCGTTGTGTTGGCAGGTAGGTTGTCACCTAATGGTAGCATCTTCCCTGGGACAGACAGACAGACGGGCTGATGGTGCTGGAGCTGAATACTGACCTACCCCCTGCCTCTCCATGGGCCATTTTAATCGCCTGCCTTTCCTGTGCTGAGGAGCAGTGCGGAGGACTGGATTTTCAGTTTTAGTTAATGAATTTCTGGCTTCCTGTCACTTTTCTTCAGCGTTAATTTTTCTTGTCCTGAGTGACGGAGTAGAGGTGAGAATCCAATGCCTCCCCCTGCCTTGTCATTTCAGTATTTTATAGTCACGGGGGAAAAAAAACCTAACCAGAAAAACCTGTTTTCCTTTTTTCTTTTACTTTTATTTTTAAATTTTATTCTCTTTAACTTTCCCCTCTTTCCTCCCTTTTTCTCCCTCTCCCCTCGCTTCTTCCCCCTTCTTCCCGCACCCTTTTTTTATTGCCCATTTCCCCCCGCCCTGGTGTCAGTCTCCTTTCCCTCTCTCCTGCCAGCGGGTGCCTGATGCTCTCCACCCTCCGACCCTCGCTCCGCTCCCCCGTTAATGTTAAGGAGGACCCCCAAAAGAGCCACCACGTTCACTTGTTAGCCCATTTGCCCTTCTCGGAGTGCAGCGAGGCGCCCCTTCCCCGCTCCCTCCGCCGGGCCACGCCG
>NW_010198241.1:0-2290 GCF_000695765.1 Mesitornis unicolor
TTATGTTATGTTATGTTATGTTATGTTAATTGTATTTTATTTTATTTTAGTCTGAGAAGAAGGACCTGGGCGTGTCAGTTGTTGAAAAACTCAACATGAGCCATCAATACGCATCTGCAGCCCAGAAGGCCAACTGCATCCTGGGCTACATCAAAAGAAGTGTGGCCAGCAGGGTGAGGGAGGTGATTCTGCCCCTCTACTCTGCTCTCATGAGACCCCATCTGTGTCCAGTTCTGTGTCCCCCAGTATAAGAAGGACATTGAGCTGTTGGAGCGTGTGCAGAGGAGGGCCAAGAAGATGATCAGAGGGTTGGAGCACCTGTCCTGCAATGAACCCCTGAGAGAGTTGAGGCTGTTCAGCCTGGAGAAGAGAAGGCTCCAAGGGGGACCTTATTACATTCTTCCTGAAGGGGTCCTACAGGATAGCTGGGGACAGACTTTTTACCAGGGCAGGTATCGATACAACGAGGGGGAATGGTTTTAAACAGGAGAAGGGTAGATTTAGACTAAATATTAGGAGGAAATTCTTTACTGTGAGAGTGGTGAGTCACTGGACCAGGTTGCCCAGGAAAATTGTGGATGCTCACTCCCAGGAAGTGTTCAAGGCCAGGTTGGATGGGGCTTTGAGCAGCCTGGTCTAATGAGAGGTGTCTCTGCACATGGCATGGGGGCTGGACTTGATGGTCTTTAAGGTCCTTTCCAAACTAAACCTTTCTATGATTCTATGATTCTATGATTCTATGATTTTATTCAAAATATTGGCACTGTTTCTTTCCTGAAAGGTGAGAATTTTAATTTTATTTGCACGTATAAAGTACCAAATTAGACAGGGTCTAGACAGCTAAGTATTTTCTGAAATCTGATTATTCCCTTTAATTCTGTTGCTGATTTCTTTTTCTCCTTTCTCTTTCACACAAACACTAGTTAATTACTATTTTGGAGAGAGAGAGGAAGTCAAGATCAAGGAAATTATGGTGAAATATGAAGTAAGTTGTTCTGGTCATTTAATAGTATTTCTAATTTAATGGAATGTTTTCTCTCTCATTCAAAGCAGATTACACAAGTTTATGTGTAATGAATAGCTATAAATTCCTTTTGAATCTAAGATAAATTGAAGAGTTTCATCACCTTCCAGCTTGTAATAAAATATTAATTTTGGTTCATTTACAGATGTTTTGAGGAAGACAAATTACTATAGTCTAAAGTTCTTGAAGTTCTTGACTTCCCCCACACTTGGCAAAAATGTTGCTGACATCTTAGCAATAATGAATGTTTGGCAACATATCTCTATAAGGATCAAGTAATAATTTATACCCAGAGAAGTTCTCATGACAGATGTCTAACTGAAAGCTTTATACTGGCTGATTACATATGCATTTATTCTCTGGTTAAATCTAGCCTAATCCTGTTAAATCTCTCTTACTTAAAATGAGTATTTTTGGAGGTTGGGTCAGGGTTTTAAATAATGAGTACTTCTTATGTTATATTTTGCAAGAAGTTTCTCCCCAGGTCTGCATATTGGTTCTTCTGCTAGAAGGAAGAGTTTCTTTTGTAAATAGAGGGTAAGTTTTCATGACATCTTAGGCTTTCCATCATGAATGAGATATATATTGCTGTACAATTTACTATGTCATCAATGATCAAAATAATTGTTGTAAATATTCATAGAATATCTACTGTGTAGGTTGACTATGCAGCATAACTCTTCTTCAGTGTTCTAGTAGCATTTATGTTGGCAAAAATATTGCCTTAATGAGGGACCTCTACTTTCCAAACTGGAATGGATGTTGCCAATTTTAAAATTTCTGGAGAAAGGAAGATAAGAAAACCTGATAGGAATCTGTCTGAGGCCATCTGGCATCCCAAGAGCCATGTTGCAGGAACTAAATTCTATGTTAAGGACACTGGAAACTACGAGATCTCTATCCTATTCTGGCCTTTTAGTTCTATGCGGGAGATTCAGTGGTTCCAGCAGGTCCTAGCAGCTAACCGAGGGAACTGGAAGGAATTCAGGCAGAGATCAGATGCAGATGAGGTATTTATATATTTACATAGAGACTAATCACCTTTCTCCTTGTCTCAGTGAATATTTAAATGTTTTCTATGAAGTAGAATCACACTAGCAAGCAAAGCAGAACTTATTCCAGAATACTTCCACTACACTGAATGACAGAGTCCTTGTGTATCTTCAAATGCATACAATATTCTAGATCAGAATACTAATAGCTTAATTCTAAATAGCACTTATCAGATTAATCCCTATCAGTAAATCTGTGGAGAGCAGGGAAAGA
>NW_010198241.1:2321-33033 GCF_000695765.1 Mesitornis unicolor
CAGAGTGCTCCATCTCCTACTCTATGAGTTTAACCCCTTGCTTTCACCAAGCACTGTTCAGCTGAATGTTATTTAGAAAACTTGATTCAAATTTATGGGTATTTTGAGGTGCCAAAACCTGCATATTTTAGATAATAAAGTATAATGGAAATAAATTTCATCTCAGTATTTAGCTTGTTATAACAAATTTCTAAGTCTTCAATACCTAAATAGGTGCAAATAGTATCTACCAGGGAGGAGAGAAACAAAGAGGGGAATCGGTGGGAAATCAGAAAGATGATTGAAGCTGGTTTTATTACTTGGATTTTGTACAAAGGCTGTTCCATGAATAGGAAATTTAAACCAAGCAATTCAATAGCTCTCATTTCAAAGCTTGCTGTGCACACTTGTCTTATCTAAAAGTTTTAGCATTGTGCAGTCATTCCAGGCAACACCACTTTCTCTGTTTTCCAGGATTTCATTATAACTGCAGGCCTTGTATCACATTTGTGTAGTGGATTCAATGATAATACACTAGGAGATCTAGGCGAAAGATAAACTTGAAGAAATATACTTTTGAGGCATTTGTAATACACAAAGGGATTAAGTATCTTAGTGTTGGTTAAAGTCAGGATAGCATTTTCTCATAACCTGTTGGAATCTCTGTTTTGTTGTTTTCCTGGAGTCACAGACTTACCACATTACTGAGTATTCATGTTTATATAAAAGAGTCTTTCAGCACCACAAACTCAGACTAGGTGGCACCCAGTGGTTCAAAGGACTAGGAGTACAAATCTTGTGTTATAACAAGAAAATTCAATAGAAACCAGTTGCTGGTGTTAAAGTGCATGATATGGTCTGACTAGAGCTCCTCACTATAAGGAGTACTATGCCTGAAGTAGAATTGACAGACTTGTTTAATCAAGTTTAGCATCTAGGAAGAAATTAAGAAAATCTCGAGTTCAGTTTCTCTTGATCAGGACTAGCTTTTTAGTAAGCAACAGTGAAAACAAATTTCAAGGATATTCAAGGAATTTCAAGGAAAAATAATTTTCATATATACCCTTCTCTCCTGCAGCTCTGCACCCTTTTCCCATATTTTTCATTTGAGGAGTCAGTAACAACAAAATAAATTTACTGACTATATAATTTAAATTGAGGAGAAAGAAACACTGGTCAAAAATAGTTTTTATCAATCAAGAAGCAAAAATGACTAAAAAGCAACAAACACAGAGCATATAATGTCAGTACCAGAAACCAGTACTATGAGGGCTATTGGAAAGTGACTGAGCATCATGTGTTGATGAGTCAGGGTGAAGATCCAAATCAGTTTCAGACAGTAAAAGATGCCACAAAGGTTAATTCACCACAGAGACTTTACAAGCACATCTGTGCTACCAGTGAGTCAGAAGCATGCAGAGAATGACAGTGGCAGCCAAAGGAGCAGAACCATTCTCCAGTGCACAGCAGAGACTGGGGAAAAACTAGGAAAAAAAATAAGAACAGCAGCAGGAGGCAGAAATTCTTACCAGCTCAACAGCTATGGCACCTCTAAATTTAAACTCCCTTATGCAAAGAATGGCAGAACTGCTTGTTTCTTGAAGAGCACGCTGTACAATGTCATTCACTTTTATTAACGCCATTGAATCTGTCAACAGCCATTTTTGTGTTTTGAATCGCTTCATTCTTCCTGTTACAAATATTGCTTGTTTGGGAGTTTATTTATTCTACAGCATTAATTTGAAAAATAAAATATTTTAAGATGTACTTGCTTAGGAAGAACTCCCTTTAAAAGGGAGGATTACAGACAGTTCCTGGTTATAATAAAATGCATGCTTGTGCAAAGAGGAGCTGTTTCTAGAAGTATGCAGCAGACTGCATAAATGCTTCATCCATCAGGTGTTCGAGGGGATAGAAAGACTTTGCCATGCTGTTCTACCCAAAATTCAAAATTGTGATATGTAGTAGCTTATTCTGGATAAAATTACTCTTGTTTCTTAGTAAGTAGCAGAGTGCAAGATCAGCAGTTAAAGGACAGGTGGTCATGGGGGAATGGTAAAAGGTAAAAGTAATTTTGAAGACAGCAGAATATAGGGAGCAAGTTTATTACGATAGGTAAGACTGGAATGTCTATTAGTTAAGCTCTCTGTATGAGGTAGGTATCTAATCTTTGCTATAGTCTGTGGAAGTCTAGAGCTTAGCTTAGTTGCCATTTCACAGGTAATTGGTGCCATTTGAGGTGTCCTTGGATATTCCCCCTGGTCTCAACCTGCTACTCCATCAGGGCAGAGATTGTCTGCTAATCCTGAGCAAACGTCTCAGGAATCTGGTGTTTCTGAAAAGGCGTCAGGTACCTGTATCTAGATAACTGAATCCTCCTCTTAATAAACAGAGTATATTAACAGCTACTTAGCTGATGAAAGGTGTGTTCACCTTCTGGTGTGTTGAATAGATTTTTAGACTCTTTTTCTATTCATCAGGTCACTGTTGACCGCAAAGGTTTAGACACTCACTTGACAAATAGATATCTAGTTGTAATCTGTAAAGAACGTTCAATGGCCCTAGATACCTATGTGTAGGCAACTGAATCAAGCTCTGAAATATACATGTCCACAGCTTTGTGTCGCATCTCCCTAGAAGACCATGTTAACTGACTTTACTGTTCCAGTTAGTACCTGGCCAACACAGGTAATGCAGTGAGAAAATTTTTCAGATTACACACTGTGACTTCTGTAAAAGAAATTATAAGTAGAAAGAGTGAAAATATAACTGCCCTATTCAGAAAATATTATTCTCTAGGCAATAAATCATGTATTTGTATATAGTATACCAAAAAAAGCCACAGCTGGGCATAG
The DNA here is from genome assembly GCF_000695765.1 of Mesitornis unicolor. Classification (NCBI taxonomy): domain Eukaryota; kingdom Metazoa; phylum Chordata; class Aves; order Mesitornithiformes; family Mesitornithidae; genus Mesitornis; species Mesitornis unicolor. The sequence goes on from NW_010198241.1 coordinate 5,156, forward strand.
GGCGTTAATGAAGAGAAGTGTTGACCTCAGAGGCAGACTTCTGGGTTTGTGTTCTGTTCCATCATTGACTTGGCCTCAGGAATACCACTTGTCTTATGTAATTTCTGTTTTCTGTTCTCTTTATCCTTCTGTCCTGTTTACATTTTTGCATAGTTAGACTGTAGATCTACCTAGCAGTGAAATTATTCCTGTCAGTGAGCCTCACAGAATCACAGAATCACAGAATCTCAGGAGTTGGAAGGGACCTCGAAAGATCATCTAGTCCAAGGAGCAAAACTAAACAAAAGGTCTTGATCTTAACTAATGCATTTTGGTTACAATTGTATTTATCAGGTTGTTCTGTTATGTTTTGGATATTTGCATCATATAAAATCAAAGTCAGAATGATTTTCTGGAAAATAAGTACCCATTACCATTCTTTCATGTTAAATTTCATTCTCTTGAATAACAAATGAAGCGTACATTTTATACTTGCTCTGAAAAGTTACAGAAGTTTCAATTAGAAAAGAATAAAAGTTTTATTTCACTTAGTTCATCACAGTGGTGTTGATGTAAAGCACGTTACTTCTAAAAATTAAAACTGTAATTTAGCAAGTACTCTTTCAAGGATCTGCACAAAGATAGAAATTTTAAAAAACACTGTTTAGGACAAAATGCCATTGTGTATCTACTGATTTCTTTTTACATTTATCCCTGTCATTTCTTATACTGAAGCCACACATGCTTAAAAAACAAACAAAGACTGAAGAAAAGGTGAGAAAATATGAAGTACTGTGGTAAGGCCAATGCACACAACTACCAGTTTTCTACATTCCCCTCGTCCATTTGCAGAGTCAGCTTGACTTACCCTCTAATAATCTCTCAGCAGTGGGCCAGTAATTATAACCATGAGGACCAACTTCTCCTTCCCTTTTATGTGGAACCATGAAAGCAGAAGGAAATGGCATGACAACAACTGGGGGGGGGGGGAAGGCACCTCCTTGCAGTACTTACTCTGTTATGCATTGAAGCCTGCTGCTGGATAAACAGCTGTTCTCTGCTTCCCTTCCCAACCTCTCTCCCAACCAAAAGACTTTCTGGGGCACAGAGCATCTTTTTCTTTGGGTTAGGAGACACTCAGCATCTGAATTATCCAGCCCAAAAGCACTTTATGATGATAGTTTTTAACTGCTCTCACAGAAAAATCTGAAAGACCTATTTCCCAACTTAGCAGCTTATTTTCACAAAGGGACTATCATGCTGTTAAACGCATTTATGTGATTGCCACTGTTTTCTGCAGACAATGTCCAATGCTTAAAACTTGTAGATCCTCATTACTGAGAACAAAAGCTATCTCCTCTGCGCTTCTTGAAAGTGCAATTTACTTACCAGCACTGCAGCACACTGAAGCATTGTACTTCCGACTGACATAAAAAAAGCCACCAGATGAGCTTGCCTTCTGCAATCATTTTATTTGGTAATACAAATAGTTCTAAAATTAAATGTCATTTATTTTGCACCAGGTACAAACAGATGTAAATGAGTAGCAATGCTGTGACTTTTTTTATCTCTAACTACATTTTAGAAATCATTTGACATTAGAAAACAATTTAGGACATAATAGTTAAGACTGTTAACAGGAAAGTTAATCATAACCAACAACATCTATTACATTTCTTTGCCCATCATTAAACAAACCAAGATAAAAATTATATGAACTATTAATAAGAACTTTCAGACTGGGTCACACCAAAGGTCCAGCTCACGATCCTGTCAGTAGCAAAGACTTAGAGCAGAGTACAAGACCAAGGTACATATAGAGTGATATTCTGTGCTTTGGTTTATACTTTGGACTCCACAGCAACATGTGTTTGAAAGTTTCATAGTATATGAAACCTCAAAAACAAACCAAAAGAGAACATGGACAAATGAGATCTAATGTTGTGATGATTAAATACAATGAAGTATGAGAGGTGGTGAAAAAAACTAAGAGTAAACAAGATAAATGTTGTTCCTATAGTGCTATATGCCAGAAACAGAGCTTCAATTTACAGTTTTCTTATTATATGTGCTTAAGACGAATAGGATCGGCGCACCTTTCAGGACACAGAACAACTTAGTATCAGAATTTATAGGAATGATTTTTTTTTTAACTTCGTAAAGAAATGTCAAGGATTTTTAAGAAACCAGGAACATTTAAGGTTACTATCTCACACCATGACAATATGAACTTGCTCAAGAATCGAGTTTTCTGGATGTTCTCAGTGAGTTCATGTAGTCCTTGCACTCTGCAATGGACTTTATGCAGGAAGATTATGAAGGACAACAAAAACTCAGAATTCCTTGGGTATCTTCAGAGCCTGGTGAATAGGAGTTATATATAACTGAATTATATACTTATGCTCTGATTTCTCTTACATATACAATATTGTCTTAAGTGAATAAATTGTGTATTCTTGTCAAAACAAAAGAATAAAAGCTTGTGGACATTGACCAACATGAAAGTAATATTTCTTTATTATACTATTACTTTCCAAGGAAGCCACTTCCAAATAAACTCTAATATGCTAAGAAATAGCTAGATGGGCAGACCAGAGGACAATCACTTCCCATACCAGATATCTCACCCAAACCAGAATAATCCTTATTGCTTATTAAGTCACTGTGAGTTATATTTAGTTTAAAATAAACATTAAAAAGGCAGAGAAGAGAGTTATGCCAGCTCTGAGTTATTAGCAAGACCTAATAACATCCTAATTTGCTAGTAAAAGCAAATGTGGTTACAGAGTTCACTCGTGTTAATAAAGGTAACCCCTTTTTATGTAAGAAATAAGAAACATGCAGTCTCGATACAGTGTGTGGGTTCTGTTAGAAACAGTGAGCTATGTCTCACAGACACAGTTCTCATACAACAGGTTCATTTTTTGGTTATATATTTTGACAGATGTTTGTCATTTCCAAGCTATATGTCTTGGATAGCTCTCCAAATAATTTTAATTTTCATGGTTCGTTGCTGAGAGTCTAAACCACAAATCTGCATCTTTCAGTTCAATACCATGGAACTGGGTGGTGCACTTGTCTGTTATTCCCAGATGGAGAAAACGGTAGAAAATACAACAGTTAGTTCTGTTTTGTTGTCAAGACAATGTCTACAGTTCCCTAGTGAACATACAGTGCTAGACAGAGGTGCTTAAAAACAACACTGAAATAAAAATTTGCAGTCCTGAAAATCGCTGCTCAGCTTCTAACAGATCCTAAAAGCACATACACGCCTGCTGATCTCTATGTTGTTGAAGCACTCAGAGGTTGGTTTCCTCCCCATTGAGGTACCCGATGCCCAGGGCTGGGGCTTCCCCAGTGCTTCTGACTGTTGCGCTCCTGGCTGGGGAGGGGATGGGCCCTGGCTGCCAGACCCTGCTCTGCTACCCTGGGGGATCCCCACAGCCCCCCACATAGCTCCTAGCCCCCATGGGCCCCTGGCAAGCATTCACTGAATGTAATGTCAAACATTTGCTGCAGTATCTTCTCCCCAGAATATAAAAAATTTGAAATTATATTAGAAACACTTGCTAGGTTATAATAACACTGTTCATATCTGAGACTAGCAAACCCCTCTGCTTCTTATACAGAGATTGTACCCTGTGTATGAGGGCAGTTCAGCAATTTCTCAGTTGTCTGGAAATTACCCGCACTAGGTTGTTGCTCTCTTTTAAGAGCTACAGATGAATACGGAGTGGATTACACTTTATACCACAAAATTACAGAAAACAAAAATGTAGGTGTGTATTAGCCATTGCAATCTTCTCATTGCAGTTCCCAGGCTGTGGTGACTTCTGTATGAGGAGATTAACAAAATTTCCAATGCTGCAGAGAATGCCCATGCAGAGTACAAACAGGGAAATGAGGTTACTTAGTCTGCCTCGCTACCACCGCAACATCATTCCCGTAGGCATGTTTTATTCACAATGTCTTCAGACTCAGACAATATCCTATATCCCAATTTACTCATATTTTAAACAATGAGAGATTTTTCCCTCTGGGGAATAATTGAGCTTAAGTGGCCTTCATTATAAGTTTTTAACTATTAAATAAAGTTTTATTTTGCCCATACTACTATTAAAAGTTAAAAAGGACGTTTTGCATGAGAAATAAAATCTTAAATGAACTATAAATGTTCTTGGCTTCTATTTCTGCAGATTTGAGCAAAACTATGAAAAGAACAAAACTGAAGAATTCAGCACAAACAAGAGCTTAGGCTGGATCTGTGATTTTACAATCAATCCGGTTCATCAGAGATTCAATATGCAACCTCTGTGTACGATTTTTCAGATGTGTTTTTCGAAAACTTTTAACTCCACGTCCAGAAACTGCAACAGGTTTTGATGCTGTAAGAAGGAAAATCTGTAAGTTTGCAAAGACAACTGTGCAATATAGCTAAGTCTCTTTAGTCTTGCAGTGCATTAGAAGAAAAGAAAATTGAGTTTGAATGCTTATATGGAGTTTGCTAAAATGTCTATTAGAAAAAAATTGTTTTTCCATATAAGCTGAAGAAATTTAATATGGTATTACTGAAATACATTAAAAACCCACAATGCATTTTATAGTCACTTTTTAGAGCAGAACCACATGTTAAGTATTTACATGAGAGTCTGCAACAGTTCCTGGGCTGAAAGTGTTTATAAGGTACAACTGGCTTGATTCTGCTTTCCTTGCATCATGTGTAGTCATTTACACCTGTGCAATGATGTATTCTACTTCACATTATGTGTTTTTTATGAGGTTTTGGCAGCACAAAGGGATCATAAAGTCAGTCAACATAATCATTGAGGAACACTTTCAGTCTCTGCATGGTGTGCAATCAGCTTAAAGGTCTTTTATCACTCCTCTTCATAAGCCTGTAAATACCAACCATAAAATCTATAATTGCAGAAAAGAGTGGTTGACTACAGTATTGAAATACGTGAGGCAAGTGAAAACTAGACCTATTGTATGAAATTACTGGTCTAGCACAGATCTTTTGATTACATTTTCCTACTGCTTCCATGTACTGCAAGATGTCGAGGTTCTGGTTGGTTTGGGGAAGATAAGGTTGTAGGTGAGGCAGCAGCTTGTCTTTACTCCTACAGAGCAGTTGAGGCAGATCATTCTCATAAAGGAGCACTTTATATATTAGCTTTGTATTAAGTCAGTTAAGTTTTGTCCCTTTAAAACCTCTGACTCATTTTTCCTTCAAACTCACATTAGTATTTTTTTCTTTCTGCTTCTCTTGCCATCTTTTAAACTTCTTATGTAATTTTTAATGGTGTCTTAGGGTAATCTGCAAGCCCAGAGGTATAAAACGGAATCACTTTTAATACCTTATGTCCAAGGGTTTTTATGTCATTAAAATTACCTGAGAAACAAATTTATTTTAATTCTGATATTTATATAGAAGAGACCATCAAAGGCACCTGATATCTTGCAACACACAGTAAAAGGGAATCTCAGAGTTGTCAAATAGAGCAGTCACACATGTTGACGATGAATGCTATGACAATGAATAATTTATGTTTCAAAACAGAATACTTCAGCTCAGCAAAACTCACCAGGTAGGCTGGCTGTTGAAACTGCTGACTGTGCAAACTACTTTGCCACCCCTAATTTAAACTGGACATAAATCAACTTTTCAGTGGGAAAAAAAAATAAAAGAAAAAACCCCCAAACATTAGCTGCTTAAAGACAAAGACAGAAGAGCAAAGTGGAATGTGAATGTTTTTTTTTTTTACTATGAGTAGATATATAACAGACATATGAATGTTGAAGCAATTTTGCATCAGTGAGTCATTGCTAGACATACTTGGGCAAAGGATATGTTTTAGCACAATGTAGATTGTTATTCCTTTTTCCATATATGTTTACACTTCTTTTCTGTATAAAAATATGCCTCTCTTCCATGTATGAGTATACCTATATGATAAATATCTCACTGTAGAACACAAGCCTGCCTTATTTCTGATATAATGTGAATAATGTTCTTAACCCTCCCATGTTCTTTCATTTGGGTTCAATCATCTCTGATTACAAGGAAGTGTAATCAACTGTTGGACTTGATGATCTTAGAGGTCTTTTCCAACCTTAATGATTATATGATTCTATGAAAGAGTTAATATTGAAAGTCAGAAACTACTGGATGGGAATTTTGATTGTTTTAGAAGGAATTGTTACACTAAGCAATATTGCACCAAATAAGGACCATTGAAAAGAGACAATGGAACTGAAGACTATAACAAGCTGCACTGGTTTTGGCTGGAATAGAGTTAAATTTTTATGTAGCAGTCTGTATAGTGCTGTGTTTTGGATTTTTGACCAAAACTGTGTTGATAATACAGGGTTGTCTTAGGTGTTCCTGAGCATTTGTCTTCCCAAGTAACCTTTACATGTGTTTGAGCCCTGCTTTCATGGAGATGGCTGAACACCTGCCTGTCAACAGGAAGTAGTGAATAAATTCCTTGTTTTGCTTTGCTTATGTGCACAGCTTTTGTTTTACCTACTGAACTGTCTATCTCAACCTATAGGTTTTCTCACTTTTGCCTTTCCAATTCTCTCTCTCATCCCACTGGGGGGGTGAAGGGAGTGAATGCTGTGTGAGGCTGAGCTCCCCGCCAGGGTTAAACCATGACACAAGCAATGAAGAAAAAAAATTCACCTAATAATCACTGGGAAAAATCTTTGGTAGTACTACTTCTTTCTGATTTTCAGTAAAATAAAAAGATGTGAAAAAATTATTTTGCCTGTTAAGATAAAGAGTTGGAACACTCGATAGAAGTATAAACAGTATGCTGTCTATGGGAATATTTGTTTTATTTTTGCTCATTTTATATTGACAGTTTTACTCTCTCAGCATGCCAGAAAGTGATGTTAAAAACAGTAATTTGGAATTATATAGAAAATAAATGTGAACTGGAAGATATACATAAGAATTTCAAGGCATAAAAATAGTATTAGATACATTTTCTGTCTCCCTTGGATCTCTTACACCATCTGCCATAGCCTGTCTCATCTCACGGAAGTCTTAACATCTTTCCTCAAAAAGCCAAAAATATGTACCCTTGATGGAAACCAGTTCTTCAGTAAGCTTATAAGAAATAGCTGTATTAAATTACTTCATCTTTCCAGACGGTGAAGACACAAGATAATAATAAGAAATGAACAAGAGTAAATATTTTTCTTTTTCCAGCCATCTTTCAATACAAAATTCAAGAACAATATTTAGTACATAGAACAGGCTGTAAGTATCTGCAATGAATAGTTCAGTTCACTGTCTCAGAGCCATTTGCATCCACAGAAATATTATGTGCAAAAGTCTATTTTATTGACTGACTTTTTATGTTATGATTGAAACAAACGTGGGATTGTTCTGTAACACTATTTCTCTTTTAATTTATGCATGTGTCTCTTCTGGAGCAAGAACGTTGCAAATGTGCCAAAGAATTTTTGGAAAAGGAGAAAAAAGTCACTGTTATAATTATATGGAAGCGGCAGCAATTCCTCAAAACAGATATTATGACAGAGTGAGCCAGCACTGGTGGAAGACCTGCTTTTGTGAAATAATTCATGAGGTGTAAATGATCAAATGATTGCAAGAAGTGATGGGTGGCAAGGAATAGAAATCTCAGGATTCTCTTCAGCCAATCTAAATTGTAACCAATTTGACAATGTACTATAATAATTTACAGAAACTTTGAGGAACTAACTAAAAAAGGGAGGTTCTAAACCCACGGGGCAGTGGGTTGTAGATTTAACTTGTTGTCGTGGTTTGGGGCTGGGCCGGCTACTAAATCCTGGACAGACACTCTCTATTAACCCCTCTCCCCTCCCTAGAAGGGAAGAGAAAAGAGAATAAGGGAGAGAAGCTTTACTGGTTTGAAAAATAAACTAACAGATTTAATGAAACAATAATACTAATACTACAGAATAATATTGTAAATATGAAAATAATAAAATATATACAAATATGTACAAATATATACAAAACCAATATAAAATCCTCCCCCCACCCTTCCTCCCCCAATGACGAATACGTCACCAGAGGCTCTGCGGAGCCGGGCACTGGAAAAGTCCCAGACCCAACTCAGCAGTAGGTGGGAGCAGGATGCAGGACACACAAATCAGGATCAGCAGCAGACAAACGAGCAGGATTCCGCTCAGGCCTTGGCCTCTGCAGGATCGAGATGGACAGAAGGGTTGAGATGGAAGGAACGGTGGAAAAAGGGAAAAAAAGGCACGAGACCCTCGTGATCTCTCAGTTTTTATACCAAGTATGACGTATGTGGGATGGAATACCTCGTTGGTCAGTTTTGGGTCCGCTTCTCCCCCCATAGGCGCAGACACAGCACCCATGGTAAGACAACTGACCTTGAGCATATCTTCTAGCAGCACTGTTTGGGAAAAACATGCTGCCAGTTTTCAGCGAGTTCAGTCACTTAGAAGAGACTGAGCTGAAAAGTAAAATCACTAAATAGAAAATTAGTTCTATTTAGCTCAAACCAGGACATTTGTCTTCCTTATGTGGTAGGTTAGGCAGCTGGCTTTGCCTGTATAACTCTGTCAGGAATGGCACCATTCAGGTATTGTGCTGTGTGCTACTTGCTTGGTGTAAATGTAAAGGAGATTTGGATGGTAACAACATCACCTTACATATGCTTTTCCACTTCAGAAGCAGGACAAAAGATCAGTCAGTTGGTCTGTGACTCTCAGAGTGGAGCTGGGATGAAATATGATTCAATGGTAACTCCACAAAGACTCCAACTGAGCTTTCAGTTCATTTTGCCAGTGGCACTGCATTGTCAAATTTATCTTGTAATGTACATATTGGAGTGTCCTACAGGGCACTGGAAAATTTTTAGAGCGACCCATTCCTCCTAGATTGAACCATTGTCACAAGTTTCATTCCTGTAAAGCCTGTAAAGGGATTAAATATGAACTCTTAATTGCACCTAAGTCTCACAGTGAGCTGGAGTCTGTGAACTGCATACCTAGAGCAAGACCTGGAAAAACAAATGTAGATCAGAAATGCAGGCTTTCTTCAAGGGTGAAGGTCATGGTAAAAAACTTCAGTGACTAGCTTCCCAATCACATTTTTTCAAAAATGCTTTCTGATGGGATGCAGTTTTTTCTGCAAAAATAAATGCAGGTGGTCGTCCTTCAGTTCAAGGAGTGGTTATTTTGCATCCTTACCATGGAATAATGCTTTGTAGTCCAGTATTAGTTTTTTCCACACTCCTTTTCTTAGAACAAAGGCTGTGTTTTATTTGTCTTCCTTCTGAGGAAAATGGAATCTGTTTCACTTGAGAAGTTAATGGAGAAAAATACATTTTTCCCAAGCTGTTAACTCCTGATATTATAAAGGTAATAAAATTATAGTTAAGATTTTTATACCTATGCTCAATTTACAGGTCATAAAGCACTTTTGATAATGCTTAAGTACAATACTAGTTTTTCTTTCGCCTTCTGCACCAAGTATATTAAATTAATGCCGTTAAATCAATGCAATCCTAGTTTATTTAAGTAAAAAATGCAATATGTCTGGAAGAAATTCTTCCCAAAGAATAAATACTAAACTTGCTTTTCTGAAAATGTTTACACAGTAATTTGTTTCCAATTTTGGCAACAAGAATTATATTTTAAGGTAATAAAATATGTCTGAACACAGACCATGAAAACTGATTATACTTGAGTGTTGTTGGTTGGGTATTTTCCAAGCTGCTGTTTGAATAGCCAACAGAGAATCAGTTCACTCTGTCCTGGCCAGTCAGTGTTGAAAGGTCATCAAGAAACTGTCAGCTTTATATCTGATGGGCTCGGTGTTGTGTCAAGACTCTTGTGGATAATTCATATGCACCTTAGAAAAAAATAGAAAATAAGACAATAACATACCACAGGACTTACTAATCAACTCTACATGGACTTTTAAACAGAGATTTTTCAGTGCCTTTGCCATGAGATAGTAACAATACATCCCCAAACAGTTATGCTAAACTGGATTCACACCAATGGTTCCTGCATAACTTTCTGTTCCTACTTTACACACAGCTTTCACTACTAGTACTTCTACTCTTGGGCTTCCCAGAAAAACTAGTAAGATCTCAGCCCCTGATGGAATCAGAAAAGTTAAATTGTTCTCACAGATTATTTTATTATAAAACTACAAGGCAAAAATAGGCTTATTTATCCCAGTGACAGTGACAATGGAGTCAAAAAGAGTGAACTTGTTTGCCAGGAAGAGATGATGATTCTGGCTTTCATGACTGCACCTTGCCTCTGAACTGCCTAATGCCTCACTAGTGACTGTTTTAAGTTCAAGAATTTCTGTTACAGCTGGACCAAGCATCGTATTTGACTTCGTTAAATGAAAATTTAACACTAAAACATACCAAGGGAGTATACTTGGACTCAAGTCAGTGAGATAGATATTTTTAGGCCTCTATTCCTTCCATAAGCCAGCTATGCTGGAATGGACTTCACACAGCCACTCCTGAAATTTTTCCTCTTGTATCTAGACCAGAAAACTCACACTTACTAGTGGAAATAAAAAGGAACAAAATGACGTTTTTTTTTATGGCAACAAGAACTCCTACAAGCAGGAGTTACTAATTTCAGCTAGATGGTAAACCATTTTCTTTTGTAGTGAAAGCTTTGAGGAGCTGAAAATATCCGTATGGTCTACATTTCAATGAGCCCAAGGATATCTGAGGGGTTTTTTTTTGCTTGAAAACCCTTTGAAGTCCTTCTTAGAACACAGAATAGCTCAATGATAGAGACAAGCATCTGAGATATAGGAAGTTCTCTTTGGCATCCTTGAATTAAAACCAGAAACAGAAACATCAGTTTTATATATTCCACAGGGTATTTTGACTACTGAATTTTAGATATTTGGTATAGTTTCCTCCTCACCTTTCTGTTGAGGCCAGAATAATATCCTAAGAGGAGGAAGATTGTGCTTTAAGATAAAAATTGAGAAATATTATGTGTCAGTTATGTCAAAGATAAAACATATGGGAGGTCCATAATGATTTATTTTCAGCGTTATAACCAATATGAATGGAAAAGGAATACTAATTTGACAAATAAGTGAAGTGTGCTGGTATAAAGTCAAGTTTCTAAGAAATGTTAGCATAAGTTAGCCACAGTCACAGAAGAATGTTGAACATCAATAAATCATAAAAAAGCGGCATGATAGCTCTCAGTTCTCTTTGTGCAGATTTCCCATCAATGATATAAAAAGCTGAGGCAAGTCAGTCTCCTATCTAAGGGCTTTTAGTCAAGGAAATGGAACCACAGTTTTTAGGAGAAAGAAAAGGAATGGATCTTCCCACATCAGTGCTGATATCCAACATGCAACTTGTCTAGAGACTCACACAATATCAAATGTTGAATCTTGCAAGATTTTGGCAAATCTGCCTTCAGTATAGTAACTCAAGAATGGATCAGGCATTGCCCCCATATCACTGGCCCTTACATTTACTAGACCACATCACAAAGGGGAGGAGAACATCCGTTGATTTAATTTATTTATGACCATGAAGATTTCTTTAAAAATTACACTAGATATAACTACTTTCTTTTGTAGTTATGTTAGAAACACAGGAATGCTAGTTTACCTAGGGAAGTCTGTTTCATATTTTTTTAAAAAATATTTATCTCAATCTCCATATTAATCAACATCAGTTGAACAGTTGAACTCTTTGCAGGAATGTAACAGCAATACATTCATACTATTTTAATTTATATTGCTTTTGTGGAGGAAGGGAGAAAGGGACGGAAGAACACGTCATAAAACAGGTGTGAGAAACATATCCCTGAGTACAGTTAATAAGTGTTCAAATATTCTTTATTTTTGCCAGTTTATAATATTTCTCAATGTTCATTAAGTATAGAAAAAGCATTGTGAATTTATTACTAGTATTCAATACATCTTCCAGGAGGTAAGAGTAAGATCAGTTTTGAAAAACTTAGAATGAAGCTTCAATTAAAAAAAGTAAAACTATTTTGTGATTCAGCAAAAATTAGTCAGTAATTCAATCTCAACCTATTGCCAATAACTGCATTTTATGTCAATAAATGGTAACCCAGTTGCTCCTCTCTGCAGTCAAATCTCTGCCACTCATATTACAAAAGCACAGTTGCCTTTCTCATGCAAATGAGAACTTTGGCTAAAATATTAATTCAACCACATTGTTCAAAGGCTACAAATAGCAAAAAGAATGTAGGAAAATGAGAGCTTCTGTCTGCATATATCTCCCGATCATAAGCAGTTCTCTTGCAGACTTCTGGCTTCTACAGTTTGAAGAATAGCAACAATTTTTTGTTCTTTTTAATAGTTGTTCCTTACAATCTTTTTTTAGCCTGTTCTATTGTATTTTCATATTTAATCTACTTAAGATTGTGAATCTTCCTATTTTCTACAATTAAAAAGGACTTCAGCTTCTGAAAGAATGCCATTTTTCTTCTAAGAAACTTCTTCCCTTACTCTGCCGTTTAGTCCTGCCTGCTTCCTTTTGCTCTTTCTCAGGACTGTATCAGTTTGTATGTTTTGACCTCCTGTTTCTAGTACAGCATACCTAATTGTATCAGTATACCTTGCAAACACCTAATTCTCACAGCTGATTTCTTTTAGTCTTGCTTTAACAAGTTTTCTTATTTTTATGTCAATCACCTTCTAACTGCTAAGCAGAAGCTGATTAAGTTTTTTGGCCTTTGGAGCCTGTGAGATTGTTGAATCAATGTAATGGCAGCTTCTTGATCTGTAGGATTTTGAACAAGATCATGGGTGCTCCTGAAAACCAGTTAAACTTTTGAATCTTCTCAAATGGGATGCAGGCCAGATAATGCATGAGAGAATAATTTATAACGTCTAGGGTTTTGTTCTTTATATGATAGTCATATATGATATTTTCCTGGTTCACATGGGTTACCATAGGGTTTTCTGGTTTCAGTACTTTTAATCTCTCTGTATTGCAGTTATTGTTGCCATTGTGTATGTGTAGCTGATAAATATAAACTGTAGGTTTCCTAGTTAGTTCTGGAATTTCATTCAATATAGATTCATGTCGACTACTGAGGTTGTTAGTTATTTTCATTTGCTTTTATTCTAGGTGCTATGTAACAGATAGTTAATCTAACATCAGAATTATTCCCTTTTTAGTTTATTCTGGTGCAACAAATTTTCAGCTAATCATGAAGATTCCAAACTGTGTGCATTTCTGCATCTGCTGATTTTGTCTTCTCACTTTAAAGCACACTAATGACCCTCTTGGTTTTACGTGCCAGTAAGGTGGTTCAGATACAGTCTGTTCTTTCTGTGCAGACAGAGATTTAATCCAGAAATGTTCTCAATACCTAAAGATTTGATTTAATGTGACTGAAATGGACCAATAAATTCAAAGAATAAACAATAAAAAGGAAAAAGGAACTATGCACAGAAACATTTATATACTGATCATGCAATCATTACTCCCATACAGAAAAGTAAAAAAAAAAATAAATTCAGACTCTGATAGATAGTTCAGATAGTCAGGTCTGCCTATTTTTTCTGTCTTCTCTGAGGAAGAAAGCTTAGCTATTTTTAAACTTTGTTTCCAGACTGGCTTGCCAAATGCTATGTACTCTTACAAAAAATATGATGGAACATGGTACAAAATGCTATAAAATAGTCTAGTTCTCTTTGATTTCCTTTTTTTTTTAACAGTTTCCCACAGTAATTTTGGGAGGTTTAATATCATGCCGTGGCATAATATTTTGTACAAAATATACTTGTTTGAAACAGAAAGCAAAACTATTATCTGACTAATCACAGAGATGAGTGTAAGCACCCACCTGCCTGCATACACGTAGAGCTCATACACACTGACTTCTACAGATACTATACTTCTTAATGCGTATTTCTTACAGTATTTGAAGCAGGATTTTTCAATCTTCTTCTTGAATAATGAAAAACAAAATAACAACTTGTGAATAATGTGAATGAGTAATCTTAAGAAAAGACCATATATATTTTATGTTTGAAAATAATTTTAAAATTATTTGTGATTAAACATTGAAAAGCATCTCAGGTAAGAAACAAGATTCATTGATATAACTAGTGATACTCTGTAAGATATACCCAGCTGAAACTGGACTACATTTACATTCACCATGGGATGAACACAACAAATGGATGTATGAAACATTGAAGTATCCTGTCTGTGTTAAATTAAGAAAAAAACAGTGTATGTAAAGTTAACTATTTTTCTGTTGCTTTCTGATGAAGTTGACTTGTACCATAATCAGGTCTCCATAACGACACTATGTCTTGGATATTTTCTGTTGGCTTTCACTGAGTGTGGTGGGTTGACCCTGGCTGAATTCCAGGTGCCCACCAAAGCTGCTCTATCACTTCCCCTCCTCAGCTGGACAGGGAAGAGAAAATACAATGAAAGCCTCATGCGTTGACATAATGACAAGGAGATCACTATCACTGGACAAAACAGACTTGACTTGGGGAAAATTAATTTAATTTACTAACAATCAAATTAGAGCAGAAATTAACAAATTAAGAGGAGAAAAATAGAACAGAAACTATGAGAAATTAAAAGAAATCTTAAAAACACCTTTCCCCACTCCTCCCTTCTTTGTGGGCTCAACTTACTCCCCATTTTCTCTACCTCCTCCCTCCAGAGGTGAAAATGGATAAAGAATGTGGGTTGTGGTCAGTTCATCACATGTTGTGTCTGCCACTCCTTTCTCCTCAGAGGGAGGACTCCTCACACCCTTCCTCTGTTCTAGCATGGGGTCCCACCCTCGGGAGACAGTCCTCCATTAATTTCTCCAATGTGAATCCTTCCCACAAGCTACAGCTTTTCACAGACTAATCCAATGTGGGTCCCTTCCATGGGGTGGAGTCTTTCAGAAACAGTCTGCTCCAGTGTGGGTCATCCTGTGGGGTCACAACTCCTGCCAGCAAACCTACTCCAGTATCGTCTTCTCACAGATTCACAGCCTCCTCCAGGCTCATTCACCTGCTCCAGTGTGGAGTCCTCCATGGGCTGCAGGTGGATCTCTGCTCCACTGTTAACCTCCATGGGCTGCAGGGATACACCCTGCCTCACCATGGTCTTCACCACAGGCTGCAGAAGGATCTCTGCTTCTGCACCTGGAGCTCCACCTCTGCCTCCTTCTTCACTGACTTTAGTGTCTGCAGAGTTGTTTCTCTCACATCCTCTCACTCCTCTCTCCAGCTGCAGTTGTCATTGACCGGTTCTTTTTCCCCTTCTTAAATATGTTCTTGCAGATGTGCTACCACTGTCCCAGACTGGCTTTGCCTTGGCCTGTGGATGGGTCCGTCTTGGAGTCAGCTGGCATAGGCTCTATGAGACATAGGCAAAACTTACAGCAGATTCTCACAGAAGGCACCTCTGGACCCTCCCTCCCCTGCAGATCCTTGCCATGCAAACCCAATATACTGTGGAAAATAAATACTAGAAATTAAAAGATGCTTTGAATCTACTAAGAGCATTTTGTTTCGCAGATGCAGAATAAATGGTTTTCCTTCACGTTCTATGTGCTCAATGACTGCCGACAGCTTATTCAAATATTGATATTCAATTGCATTTTGATGATGTGATAGGTCTTGCAGTCTTTGAAGCTTTCATGCATTGAAGGCATACTATCAGCCACACTTAATAGATTCAGAATTGATTGATTTTTTGACAGAAATGAGACAGGACATAGAAAATATTTGAGATAGCATGAAATTGAAGATGTTGAAAGGGAAACCAAGTCTCACTAAAACTGAATGGAATGCAAGTTCTCTAAGTTAAATTATTTTCACTGTTCAAATAAAGATCCCTCTAAATACTTTCTGAAACTAAATGAACTTTACTTGAGAAAGAAAAACTTGTTTTAATTTTTCCTTTGAGAATTTAGGCATAAAGAAAAATCTTTGCCACACTTGAAATAACTTAAGTTCATAAAAACTGCCCATGAACTGTCAACTTAGACACAAAAGACATGTTTGTGCAGTCTCATAGTAACAGATCTGCTTACAAAATGTATTCTTAACTTAGTACAATAGAGATTTTAATAGAAAGGATTTAAATGGTTGAACGTATGTGAGAGACACAAGAGACATAATGGGTGGCAGCATTTTCAATTTCTGTCTGCAGGCATGATAGGTGCCAGTTTGTGGAGGCATGGCAGCAGAAAAAACAAAATATGTAGAGCGTCTCTTCCCCTTGTACACACAGGCATGCATACATCATATTCTGACTAACTCTAAGCCCTCCTCCCATAATACTGAGCTATGAAGGAGAAGTTCAAAACATCTATGGAAGGCAAAGAGAAATGTCTTCATATGTTGCTGATGATCTTCCTGGCATACAATACCTTTAAGAACTGTCTATGCACTGACAGTCTTGTTAGTTGAGGAAGCAAAGATCACTTGGATCAGATATGACTTACAAAGAAAATGAAAGCTTCTAAAGGAAACAAGAGGAAAAAGAAGTGAGGAAGTATTATTTTGCATATGGGGAAAAAAATTACGGAACATCTGTATTACTAGCTTTCATTTTGCTTCTGTGCTATGGTAGCAAATTTCTGATGAGCTATTGTGCTGGAAATAGGAACTCCAAGCATATTTTTGTTGTTGTGTTATATAAGCAGAGCATAATAATATGAGCAGCTATAGATTTCTAATGATGCTGATCATTTTATACATTGCTAACCAGGGATTAGGAACAGTAGCAAACTCTGGAATTAATCTGTCAGGGCTTTGACTTCAGTGTGTCTGAAGAGAAGATCATCAACACTGGTGAAGATTTAGCTAATAACTCAAGCCAAGTATTTGAGTATCTTGATGGAACCTTTTGCAGAAACAGGGTCAATAAATGGTGATTAGGAATAAGGGGTTGTTGATCAGTCATATTTTACTGTAAGGAATAAGCTTTTTCCCCCCTTATTCATATTTGTGTCCGCTATTGACTGAAGCTGCAGCCTTTTGGCATAAGTCAGAAGTTCAAGAATGGTTTTCACATGTATGTGTAAATCAGCACAACAAGGAAAATAAAACTAAAGTATTTCTGAAAGACTAGCTAAGAGCCAAATACTAAAAGCAAAAATTGAGAAGATGCATACTTTTTAATATAAGTAAAGCCAGGTAGAATGATAAAATCACATTTTGGTGAAATCTAACCATGGAGATCTATGGTTGGAGGCAATTTGTAAAAAAAAAGACATATTAGGAAAGTCACATACTTTTTGACAAATAAATAATAAGTATAGTTTTTATTTATTTATTTGACAACTATGCTGGCCAAAATACATGTACCAGTTTAGTTAGGAGGTGGTGACTTCATGCAATCCCATTCCGGAATACCATAAAAAAGTTCAAAAAAGTTGAACTTATTTGCTCTAGATTTTAACAAAAGAAAAAACAAAACAAAACAAACAAACACAAACAAACAAACAAACAAAAACCATGCACAAAAAACAAACAAAGCCCCTTCTGTTATGAAACTGTCCTTATTAGACTTCACAGTTACTGTTTTGGAAAATAACAGTAAATAATACAGAAATAGTACAAAGTGTAATTTTAATGAAGTTGTTCTCTCCACATACCCTGCAGTGAACAGAACCTTACTTTTAGATGACTTCCTCAAAGGTAAATTGCAACTGGCACAGACTAAATGAAGTCAACTGGCACAGGCAAAATGATGCTTTTAATATGGTCAAGCCAGCTTGCTTTAACTAATGAATACTCTGAATACAGAAGACAGAAATAATTATCAGAAGATAATTGATGAATAATTACAAATAATGAATAATGAATCTGAAAATGTAGCAAACTGCACACATTTCATCAATGGAAAGAATGTATCTAACAAACACATTTGTTAATGTATTCTTTGCAGTCTAATTACCATTGGACATGTGTAGAGAACCAAGCATAAATATCTACGTACGGCATGCAAATGAAGATTTATAAGCTGTTAACTTCAGTGCCACCTGACATAAAATCAAACTATTGGTGGCAGTCATAAATGTAGTGCTTAATATCTAGGACCAGGTAGAAATAGAATTCATGTGATAACATAAAAATGTACGAATAATTCAAATATTCATTAAGGAAAAAAACCAAAAATATTTTAAAATAACAACAAAGTAGTAGATCACATTGAACAGATCAAGTCTGAGGCATGATGTTGTAGTATTCATGCTATATGTCTTTTTTTGAGGAGACTGCCATGATTCTATTCCACAAGCTCAGGTTTTGGTTTTGCCGAAAATAGCTAACACTCAATAAACTTACTACTACAAGCCTGATACAAATCCAGAGAAGATGATGATTTTTTTTTACTGACTTTAAGGGACTGGGATTACATAGAGTTACAGATTTGGCTGATTTTTATTTAAAATATTGGTGCTGCTGTGATAGAGGGATCCTACAAGAACTCTAGTCAGACAACCTGGCTGCTGTTGCTGATGAATTAGGGTGTCACAATGTCCATCACCACTCTACCTTCCTAAGTTGAGCAACTGTATGTTTGTGTATCAGGCTGAAGATTCAGGTAGCCTATGCTTTGACAGCACCAACCAACACCATCTGAGGAAAAAGATTAAAGACTCCATCTTTCCCCTCCCATTTCTACCCTCTCCATTTTCTCCCCTCTCAGTCAGAAGAAGCAAGGGGAAGAATGATGAAGTCTGTCAACATAGCAAGATTTAATACAGAACCCTTGGTTGTACCACATTCAAGATCTGCAAAATGTTCATATAAACACATAAAAATGAACCAACCTAGATTCAGAGGAATTTGCATTTTCCACCGAATAAAAACCTCGGCGACTTCTACTGATATTTTCATTTGCAGACTGAAACCACTGAGGAAGCATATGCACACCTGAAAAATAAAAAGTGATTCTGAGACTTCCAGCTGTGAGTTGCATTAGGGTTTTTTTTGCAGTTACTCGTTTTCTAGTTGCCAATTTAAAATGATCTGGGCATTACATTTTTTTCTCAAAATAAGGATCAAGTTCTTTGATGATTTAGAAAATGTCATGGTGATGGAAAGACCACCCTGTTCAGGCTGTCTCTATTGCATTTTGCTTTCTGCACTAAGGCTTTCAACCATATTCATCCATATTAGACATTTCTGGCTGGAGTCTTCACTCCATAACTACTGAACCTCTATGGGAAGTCTGTGAGCCTCCATGGACGTATATATGAATTGTTAAGCTGAGCTGATATCTTAAAAAAAGTAGGAAACCTTTCTGTGCCTGCAAGTTTTCTGCAACATTATTTTATTCTGTTATTGACTCACTGTTTGACTATAGCCACTGTCAGAATGCTGAAAATTGAAGCATTCAGCTATTAACACTGAAAGCAAACGTGAACATTAACTTACGAAGATGTATTTGCCACTTATGTCAAGAGCAAATTCACTAGATGAATATAAAGAAAGCCTTTTAAAAATGAAATTATGTAATATATTGTATCTGTATATTGTTTCTCTAATAACATCCATCTCTCCTTCCTTCCTTCCTTCCTTCCTTCCCCTACATATCTGTCTACCTGTCTTTCTCCATCTACCTACTTACTGTCTTTAATGCAAGAAGTTAAGCTGGACAATTTATTTTCTCCTTTGGCTCTACTGATTATGAAAGGGTTTGGTTGCCTCCCTGTAATACAAGGGGAGATCAAATAAATGAAAGAAGGTAACAGCAAACAGCTTTAAAAATATAAACTGAAAATATAATGGAGATTCTTTGTATTATTATGTGAGTTACTGATGAAAGCAAACCAAGGAAAGAAGATATGCTGGATCTGAGTGGGGTCTGTGGAGAATGACAGGAATACATAATTCAAAAGTGTGATCTGGAAAATTCATTTGGCCTCACTTCAGCTCCCTTTTCCTAAATGTAAACTGATGAAGCTGGTGGAAAAATGTTTTGAGAACCCTCAGGTGCTCAGGTGCAAGGTACTTGTAGCTGACTGGCAGTTGTTATGTGCTGGTGACAAAGGGATAATGAAGTTATGCAGTCCCACAATCTACTGTGTGAGATCTTCCTTTGTGTTTGCAAGGTCATTCTTCATGTACAAGTTTTCCTTCATCTTAGTCCAACACATTGGATTTACTAACCTTATTGCCACTGCTGCTTTACAATGGCTTGGATATGATTTCATACATTACAGCATACGGAAGAATCTGTCAGAGGCAAAGTAATTTCAATGGGCAAATTAACTCTGTTGCTTCTTGCTGCTTTCTCAGTACATTTTGAGATGATTGTGTCAATAAGATCAAAAATCACAGGACAAAACTTCTCTAACATCTTGTGAAAGAAAAGAAAATAGAAAGATTTGAAGCAGCTTTCTGTTACCACCCAAACACACATCCATGCGAAGACAGAAGGAAACACTGAGGCATCCATAAAAGCATCTCTTCTGTCCTACAATCAAAACATCTGGAACAGCTGCCTTTGGCAATTCTTGATGCTGACATAATTTTTCTCTTAAAAACTGTATTTAAGATCCTCGTGCTTGTCTTGCAATACTTGATATCATTAGACACTGTAGCTTTTAGAACTTCATAGACTGTGATTATATGTCTAGGCAAGCATTTGTAACTTATTTGATTAATAGATATTGTTTGCTTCTTATTTCTTGTGTTTTAGAAGTCTTCTCATTGTAATATGTCAATTTTATGCTTAATCATCACTATTCCGCATTCTGCCGGAATGAAAGAAGTTTGACTCTTGTTATGGTCTTGTACTAAATGATTGATTTGACTAGGAATGCTGAAGCCTAAAACAGGACTTCAGGCACGTCAGCCAAAGGTTTTCTTCTGATCAAAGCATGAATGGCTGTAAGCATTTTATCATCCATATGTAACTTAAAACTTACCAGAATCCAGAAAATAAGTTGCTGCAGTGTGATAAATCTCAAGGCCTGACTCTTTAGTTATATTTTATTTAGGGGGATTTTTCTGAGAGATGAAAAATTGAGGTTGGAAAGGATGAAGCAAAAACAGTAAATGAAGGTGAATAACCAAGCTTCTTGCAGACTTGTTTAGCACGCCCAGTTTCTACTACAACAGCTGTATTTTAAAAGGATGTCAGTCTTATTCAATAATTCAGGCATAACAGATGGAAGCACCCACTCTTAGTAGGTGCACCACATCAGAAGAGGTGCCCGCAGTAACAGAAGTTCAGGATCATTCAGTGTTCAATGGCCCCTCGACAAGGAACAAAGCTCTGCAGATTGTCTTAATCACATCTCAAGTGCCATTCATGGAATCTAAATACTTAAAAAATTTTCAGGTATAATTCCAGGACCAAGCAGTTAAAATATTAGTCATGAAACTGTATAACTCTAGGACCTACCTATGTTCTTCATTGGGTTTACCCCTTCTTTGCTACAAGATAGGAAAATTAGTTTTTCCTCATTAGATTAAACTTTGAGAAGATACCTACTGTACTGATAAAGCACAGTTGGAAATGATGGCATCTGCAATGATATTATAGTGTGGGTGAGATATATGTTTTCTGCTGATTATGAATATCATTAATTCATCAATGGGAAATCCCTTTGACAATATTAATCACTTTTACTTAGGAACAAGTACATCCTCCAAGTTCTGCCTAGTGTGAAGAGCTTTATTTAAGAGAAGGTGAAAAACTGGTTTTATTATTACTTTTATATAGCTCTTGCCTATAGAACAGAGCCATAGGCAAAAGCATAACAGGAACTACGGATCATCCACATATAATTTGGATTAAAAATAGATCAAGATCACATAGATGCTTGTGTTAGAAGTCGTTTATGTCCTATTTAAATAATGCTTTATTTTTATACCCCTATCCCACATATTTAGTCTTCACAAAAATGCTACTCTTATGAGTTACTTTAACAAAAAGACCATGCATGAATAAACTTCAAGTTAAAGACAAAGAAACAGTAGAAGAAGCAAACAGCAACTAAAATGTAAAAAAAAAAAAAAAGGCAAACCAGTGTTTCAGTTGATTAACTAAGAAGTGTTAACACATGACCAAACTGGAAAGCTCTGATGAAATAACAATATCATAATTCTGTCACATGCTGGATATAAACCCAAAGTAGATTATACATTGCAATTACAGATCCTGATGAGGACTTGACTCCTTCAGTGTAAATACATTACTTCATTTTCACTGTAAATCAATGTCTTTTTGTTCTCCTGTCTATTTATTCCTTTAGAGTTCAGAAGCATCAAATCATCTATCTGAGCAGTTTCCAGCATGAATCCCAGAGCTGAGGAATGATTTATACCAGAACCTCATGTGTCAGCAGTGCTGTACTTTTCCTCCAGAATTTTGTCATATCCTGTTTTGCATATCTTGAGTACAAATGTATTTTCCACAGGGGCAGGATATGATTTGTTTTGATCACCATCTGAAAAACACTCACAAGCCAGATGAAGAAAAACAGACTCAAACTTCTTTCTTTACAGAGTATGATAAATTATTCTAATATGCAGAAATCATATGGAAGACGTAGGGATGGTTCAGAACTGGAGCACTACCACCTCTCTCTATTTGGAAAAACCTGGATCTGAGCTGTATAGTGAGCTCCGACTTCTGCTTAAAAGCATAATTTGAAAATGTCTGTGTGCATATGATAGCTAGATGGAAAGTTCTTTCTTACTGCATTGGAAAGAATTGTTCGTAACATGTCTATTACTCATGAAAAGAAAGGTTTTCACTGATTATTAATTTCTTGCACCTCCCTTCAATCATATGATGGACTATCTCCTGATAAAATTTTAAATTTAATGTCCTAAATTGTGCAGAGCCAAGCTGCCCATTCCCAGATCCACAAAGTATTTGTTTGCCTGCATGGCCCCTTTGTTCTTGATCTTTTGGGGAGCAGTGTTTTCCTCTACAGAATTAGACATCTGTACCAAGCAGCCAGCAGAACACAGAGGGATATTGTACACCAAGATCACCTCCTGACACATAGCTGTCAGTCAGAATCTGAACTCAGGAACTGGGACTGCTGGGAGTCCAAGGAGCACAGTGCCTCACAGTGCAAGCACGGGTTAGATCTCAGCTTACTGTTGCCTGCTCTTCCTACACCAAGACAAAGTGGGACAGTGAGTAATACTACCACTCTGGATCTGAGCTAGGTGCACCAGAACTGAGCTCAGCTCTTTCTGTAATGGGCCCACACTACAATGAAGTCTGGTTTTACATAGGCTGGCAGCAGCTCAGCAAAGCTCAGTAGATTTGTTTCAGTTCTGTACTACCTAGGCTATACTGCTTTTGGGATTCAGTGGCAATGTAGCCACATGAATAAAGCATTGTTCCTGATACGATCAATCTTGATAGACTTTGGCTAGCCAGCATGGACATAAGGCATAGATTATCTGGAACCAAAACCCACAGACAGTGGACAGCTCATATATTCAGGCTCCATAATATTTCATTCACTTCAGATGGGTGTTAGATTTCAAAACACTTCTGTGAATCAGGGAAAAAATAATTCTATCTCTCTATCCTTCTATTCTGGCCACTTATTTGTCCAGTACTGGCAATGTCCCAGGATGAGAACAGGAAAGACTGTAGTGCATTTCAGGTGCAGACTTAGAAGATAAGGATTCAGTTCTGAGCTCTCCCATAGTGTAAGGGTATATGAAGATCTCAAAGCCTCTCTTTGTTCATAATCAGTATAAAAATGAAGGTAAAAAATTTGCACAGCTTTGCTTTTTAAATTTTAACTGCATATTGATATGCTGCCTTTAGAGATGCTTTGAAAGGGAGAAAAATGGAATTTGACACATTTGTGAAATGGTGATTTTTATTTTTTTTTCCAAATCTGTGTCAATTGTCCCCAATAAAACTTTTACTGGCACAATAACCTGTTGTGACTATATCTTCTACATGGTTTCATAACACACTATGCAAGTTGCACGTCAGTTCTCAGTGTCCTACTTTAAGTTTGAGACCCTCCTCTTAGACAGTTCAGCTGCCAGGATCAAATGAGCTTTGTCAGTCCTGGCATGGAACTGAAGTTTTCTCTCTCCTAAGTATAGCAGATTTATAGCATCTTCTCCTGGATTATCTTATGTAGTTCTGCCAAAGATAGTTTTTACTTTCTGCACCTCTGTAGTATTGTTTCTAGGTACCTAGTGGGAGATGAAGGAATAATGAGGGAAGATGAGGGAATAATGAAGGAAGAGTGATTTTTTTTTTCATTGCTACATGTCTTCAGCAAAGTATGGCAACACTTATTTTTTAATGGTTCACATGCAGTATTATTTGACCATATAAGGTTCTGAGGAATTGAGACATGAGTCAACACACAGTAACCAAGTCAACATTGAAACATAGTGCCTGCAAATTGCCAAGCAGTGAGGCTACTTTGACACAGACCTATGTCATAACAAAACATGTACCGGGCTGCAGCTCAGCTGGCTATACCAATTTCTGGGTGAAGGGTTTTGGGAAATAGTTTTTAAAATATATCTAAGAAACTAAACACCAAGTTTATCTAGCAACTTGATGTAAAATCTGAAAAACACAATGGCAAAATTTTTATGCTGAATCTCAGTTACCTATGAATAACTAGGTAAATGAAATTAGGTGAAATGTGAATGTATGTGAGCAATAACCATGTTTTTTCATGTTTTACTCTCCAGAAAACAATTTAATCAAAAGTAAAGGTTTTAATCTCTGTTTTTTTTTCTGTGAAATATTCAATATTTTCTTCATTAAGCTACAATTCTATCTGCATCTAGCTATTCATTATTCCCAAAAGATGTTATTAGTCTTAGTTTCAGTGGTGAAGACATCATATTTAGTGACCACAAACAGTGCTTTTTGACCTTGAGTGCTATCATTCTACGAGTCCTCAGAAGCCACCATGTGGTTTTGCTCTTTAACGGCTGAACATATCACAGGACAAAAATTTTGCCGTAGGATCTAATCCAACATGTTTTGCCATTAATAGAAAAGTTTTCCTTGAAAGTATTTTAATTTTTTTACATTTCTTGTAACATTGTGAAGGTGAAAGGATAAAATTGGAACACAAATAAAAATTATTGCTATACTTCAATATTATCTTTGACTATATTCCAATGTACAACTTTATCTTATTGTTTAGGCATGATTTCAATAGTCTCAGAGTAACAGTTTATTTTGACATAGACAGATATCTGCAAGTAATTTATAATTCTAGAATACTATTATCTAAATAATTTAATTTTGCAGAACAGTGAATATAGCATTACTTGACTTGTGTAAAACATAGATCAAGTTTCAGTATTCCTCCTGAAGTGAGGGATGCAATTTATTCGCCACTTACATAATACAGAATGATATTTTACTTGATGTATATCACCGACTTCACAGGATAAACAAAGCCCAAGCACTCAATGTGCGCTGATCAGACCTTAGCTGCAGGTAAGCTGGTTTATAGTAAGCTTTGCTAAAAGTTCGGCTCAGGCAATGTTAAAAAAAAAATCGGCACTAACGATTTTCAGGCTGAAGCTGATGGACACCGTATGAAGTATCAGTTCAAGCTGATATATGGGTCAGTCTGGGTCTCATCAAATTCAAACCCAAATATGTATAAATCACAGATCTCAGAAGTGTAAGGTAGTGATAAACCTAATTTTTTTAATATCTTTTCAGAACAAACATGATTGTTGACCTGTAGCCTTCTTGAATAGCCTCATCATTTCTGAGCCTGCAAATGTAGATGAGATTGGTGAAAACCAAATAGCTCATGAGGTCTAAGCATTGAAGAGCTGATGTACCTGTTAAAGAAGCCTGACCTGGGAACCTGGCAGATATGCCATTATTTTATCTTCTGACTGAGAGATTGCATTTAGTTTCACGCAGGACTGTGGATACCAAGATTGTTTCAGAAACCGAGTGGTGCGGTTGTTAACAAAAGCTATGTGGAGAAAGGATAGAAGTCTCACTGCAGATCACTTGTCAAAATCCTTTGGGTATGTGACAAATCCACTTTATCACAAGCAAAGCTTTCGTTTCTATGTAGCTTTCACTGATATAATGAAGTCAAGTGTGCAAGCTTAGCCTGAAGAGCTGTGCAAGACCGATATGGTTTCTGATGTTTCCGAGGTAGCTGTGGGCTGTGATGTCAGAATAAAGTTCGGGAGAACTCTATTCCACTTCCTTGTAAGGCTAATGTGCATATCCCATTTCAAATGTATTATGAAGAAAATCATCTGGTAGCCTGCAACTGATACTAGCAGTCACTTTCAAGCTGCAGATGGGTTGATTGAACTCTTCAGACTCGTATTTCATTGGGTTTAAGACTGCCAAAAAGAAAAAATAAATTCCTATACACACACAACTTGATGATGAGCCACCCTGAACAGGATTGATTTGCTAGTTTTATGATAGGCTTTGGACTACATTTCTTTTTGAGAAAAAGCAATAATATACATAAAACAGTATCTAGAGGAGAGAGATGAGTGGAAATGACCTCCAAGTCAGCTTTGAAGAAACTGCAGATGTAGAAGTCTTCTCTCATTTCTACAAAGGCAAGCAAGCAAAATGCATGCAATCGTTACATGATCCCATTCTCCCCTCCTTTACCCTGGTACTGTAGGCTGGAACATTAAGAGACTGAAAATTATTTCACAGGCATTTGTCCATGAGATAGTGACTCCTTCTCAGCAGATTGCAAGACACTTCTATGGCCAGTCTGTGGCTGAATGGCCTAAGAGGCTTCAATAGCAGAGGTAATTAATGGTCCAGAAGGATGAATCCTGAATCCCTAAACAGTTCCCATGTGGCATAACTAGACTAACTGTGCCAGGCTTGATTCAACTATCCTGATGTAAAACTGTCTTCTTTGACCAAAAGGATGACAAACACTAAATACTGAGGGTAAATACTACTGAAGAAAATCAGTCTTACTTCATAAATATAATAATTATTATTGCCACCAACATAAACAATGATAATTTGTTGCAGTACTTGAATTTGATTCAAGTACCACTAACCACATTTAACAAGAAAGACCAGATGTTTTCAGAGACAAATTACAGCCGATTTCCATTTATTATGTAATCTTTTCCACGCAAATTCTGTAAAGTTTCAATTGTTTCATCCCAGTTTCCAAGGAAACAAGGTCACTTCCCTTCAGTTAGTTTTGTAGATTTCTTTTTCTCTGATCAGCTTTTCCCCTATTCAACTGAAATACAGGTGGTCACTTTAAAGTTAGTTATATTTTCTGACAAAACAGCTATTGAGATTAAGTGCAATAACCCTTTGTAATGTCACAACTCTTCAACAAATACTTGCATGTTCTTTCAAGTCCTGGAGGTCCAGCGTAGTATTTAAATTATTTATTTTAGTTCTAGGACATATTTAGTGACTAGGTTATAAACTTTACCTCAGGCATCCTCTGAAAAAGACTGTCTTTGCAGTCTGTGTATTACCCTGAAAAAGAAACACAGTAGCTATGGAACAGTTTAATTCCTTAAACATTTCAAGGCCTTTTTTATCACAGTACTGTAGTCATAATGCTGCTTAAGTGAGTCAAGTCACCCAATTGGATTAAAATTTTCCATTTCAGGCTGTAACGTAATACCACAAACATACAACACATTTACGAGCCCTGTCTCCACCAGACAAAAACACTTTTTTTTCCATCGTAGTTAAGTGAAAGCTATAATAATCAAGATGAGTAAATTATATAATACTTATTAACATTAACACATGGTTACCACTTGAATTCATTGATAGACAATGAATATCCAGTGAAACTGGGTGTTAATTCTCCCATAGGATAGATAAATAAACATTACCCTCCCTCTCGCAAGCTCAACAGGAACATGTGGCCTGTTCAAGGCTGTGGACCCCTCACTCTCTGTCTGC
>NW_010198242.1:0-11698 GCF_000695765.1 Mesitornis unicolor
GATTCTGTGATTCTGTGATTCTGTAATATATTCTTTCAAAAACACATTCAAAGTTATTCTTTAAAATATTCTTCAGTGCCAAACTCCTGCCTGGCAATAACACATAATTTGTTCATTTTATATATATATATAATACCAGCTTCTGAAGCATGGTCAGAATTCATAGTTGGAACCTCTGCTGCCCTTTTCAAATCTATTTTAGATTATAAAAGTGGGCCCAGCAGGCCTTATTAGATTTACTGTTCTGCAGTAGAATATGGCACTACACTATTTCTCTTCCCCACTTTCCTGTGAAAAAATAAAACATAAATAATTTTTTGCCATTTCACACCATACAGCACAAGGACAGAAATTTTAAGGCTTGAGAATACAGTAGTTAGAATAGACATGTTGAATTTCTTAAACAGTTTAACAGTATGTATATTAAACTACTTTTCTTTTTTTTTTTTTTTACAAGCCACCTTCTGAATAAACATAAAGCCTTTCCAAGAGACATACATTTTAAGCCATTATCTGAAAATTGAGATACACATGCTGTACCACTACAGAATAGAGTTTATCAGTCATACATCAGTCCCACGTCTCTCCACTTCTCTGTTCTTCTCAGTACGCGGCAGACCATACCGAGAAAAAAGCTAAGCAATTTTATTTTTCAAAAATTACCTTTTTTCCATTCAATCTATTTTTTGACACAGCATTTTCAGAAAGTTCAAGGAGATCATACATAATTATGCCTAAGCCCACACCTCTTGTGCACTCTAAATATAAAGCCTAAAAAGACTTTTTAGGCAGCACTCTGGCTTTTATTTTTAGTGAAGCATTGAAGAAAATATGCAGGAACATGTACACATACAAATATAGAAATAATGAGTAGAGGAGAAAGTACTGAACCACAATGTTACATACAAACAATCTCCTTTTTATTTTTAGAGGGTTTTTTTGGGGGGGAGGGAGAATAAAGAAAAGCATCAATTTATTTTGGACAAGTTCCTTTCTTCAAGCCTTTTATTTAAGCAGCAAAAAAAACCTTAATTGACCAAGGTCTGGTCTAAACTTAAAGTTTTACTGATTTAACTAAAAGGTGTTACTTCAAATCTATGTAGTGAAAATAACTTGGTATATGCATATCCACAGAGGTCAATTTAACCTTTATACTGGCTTTAGAACTAATATTGAAAAAATGTCCTGATTGAGTGAGAGGGAAGAAAAAAACCAAATCGAACTACCCCAGCTATAATTGGTCATGTTCATGTTTTTCACTGTAAGAATCAAGTGATTCAGAGAGCAGTCAGACTCACCCTGGCTTTCATTATCCACAGAACTGCCAAGCACAGACCCCGCCACACTCCAAACTATCATCAGCTGTGTAATTTGTGTCCACCCAAAATTGTCCTATGTCCTGGTTTAACCCCAGCCAGCAACTCAGCATCACACAGATGCTCACCTCACTCACCCCCAGTGGGTCTGGGGAGAACACTGGAAGAGTGAAAATGAGAAAACTTATAGGTTGAGCTAAAGACAGTTTAATAGGTAAAGCAAAAGCCATGCACCCAAGCAAAGCAGGTGCACAGCCACCTCCAGGAAAGCAAGGCTTCATCACATGTAACAGTTACTTGGGAAGACAAATGCTGTAATCCCAAATGTCCTCCTCTTCCCTGTTCTTCCCCCAGCTTTATATGTTGAGCATGATGTCATATGGTGTGGAACACCTCTTTGGTCAGTTGGGGTCATTGTCCCAGCTGTGTCCCCTCCCAGCTTCTTGTGCACCCCCAGCCTCCTCGCTGGTGGGGTAGGGTGAGAAACAGAGAAGGCTTTGATTCTGTGTGAGCACTGCTCAGCAGTAACTAAAACATCCCTGTGTTATCAAAACTGTTTTCAGCACAAATCCAAAACAGAGCCCTATACCAGCTACTATGAAGAAAATTAACTAACCCAGCCAAAACAAGCAAATCCTGTCTACAAAACTTCTCCTCTTCCCTCCCTTCACCTCCACAGTAAGATGCATAAGTGCATAAACGTAACATTCTGACACATACAAATTGTACACCTCTCATCACTTCTCCTATTCAAAGGATATCATGCTAGAAGATTCATAGGGTTTTGCTGTTTTGTTGTTGTCATTGGCTTTTGTTGGTTTGTGGTTTAAAAAAAACCAAACATATTGTAAAGAATAAACATTTTCCATTTAGGTTAAGCATATTTTGGTATCTCACAAATATTTACGCCGAGGCCTTAAAAGACTATTTTGTATAGCAAGAAACTAGAACTCTTGGGTGTCTTGTTCTTGTGGTTTTGCCCATTTTTACTATAACTGCCCTCAAAAGCTGCCCAATTATGTACATGAAAGATTGCCCACAAATATATTGACAACACATTACAAAAGTTACCATTTTTAGACAGCAACTTCCAAATAAAGAGGCAAGTGAAAACACAATGCTTAAAATTTTTCTTTCCTGAAATCAGTCTGGTCTAAGGAGCCAAAAAGATGCCACCAGTCTTCAAACTCATTACTATCTTCCTAGTCTAGTTTGCCAACTTCTCTGACATGCAGTCACAGGTGATTGTGGTCACAGTCCTATTTATGGCCAGATATTAAATAATATTATGAGGGCAAGGGAATCCTCCCTGGAGATTAAAAAAAATCTGATTTATTCTGAGTCAGCTTCAAAGTCCAGCTACACAATCATGAACCAAAGATGATGTACTGCCAATTCACTGAAAAAGTCTGAGGAAACACACAAAATAAAGCAAGTTTAACTTGACAGAAAAAGCAGCAAGAAATGTTAACATATACTTGAGATAAAGAGCAAGGCTTACATTTCTCTGTGATGATAGTTTACTTATCAGCGAAATAATTAAAATATTTAAAGTACCTTCTCAGAAGATTCCAAATTTAAAAATAGTGCAGCAATTGTGCTTCTCAGATTCTTATTAAGTAAAATTTCTACAGAATCTATAGAGGGGCTAAAATCTGACTAGAAAGCATTTGTGATGGATGGAGTTAGACTTCATCCTCAGGCCTTGCCACAGACATGTCACAAATTCCTGAAAGCATTTAGAGTTTGTTTTTAGTAGAAAAAAAAAATAGAATTTGCTACAGACTTACATCAAAACCAATTTTTACGACAACTAAATTCTACCAAAAAGTAAAACAAACCAGATAATTAAAAGCAATATTTGGTCCTACAAAGATGTATAACAAGTTTTAGTGAATAGAGTGACTGTTCAGCGTAGTCCTGGATGAATAAACTATGTTCTTTCCAGCTCTCTAACTTCTTTACAGGAGCACTGTGGGATGCCCTTCATAAACCTACTTCAATAGAGCAGACTGGCACCCACTCATTTGAAAGGTGTTGATCCTCCTGAAAAAGGCTGAAATGAGCTTTACTCATTTGTTTCTTGTTTGTACCTCAATAGCTTATCCAGATGCAGGGACCCACAAGAGTCAACCAAGTTTTGTGACATGCCATAGCAATTGTGAAACACTAGAAATTGAAACCATAGCAATGTTTAAAACAAATTTTATTTTCCCTTAATTCCTTGGTTAAGAGCACCCAGTTAGCAGGCAGCGGTTTGGGAGTGACATTGAAAGGACTAATCATGGTTATTTTGTAAAAGAAAATATGGGCTTTATGGTTGCCAATATATGCAAGTTCACACCAATCATACTCTTGAGGATTTTACTGGATGCTGTCAAAGATTGCGCTAAAAAGCCAGGAAATGACAAATTAGTTGAATTATGTTATCAGAACACACAGGATCAAATTGTGATTTCTGCTACATTACTGTTAATCTACATTAGTATTGGAATAACCTCCAATTTATGTCACTGAAACCAGTAGGGTTTTATAATCAAATGGCATGAGCTTTTATAGCCTTTCAGTAGACTTTTTAGACTTTCAAGCATAAAAACAAAACAACCAGGAACCATTCCTTGCTATGTTTGAGAGCAGCTGTTTTTTGGAGGCAGGGCAGTAAGTAAAAAGGATCTCAGACAGCAATTCAGATAAACTGAAGCCATTAGCAGAACCAAGTAGCTGAGCAACCTTCCTGACCATACCATTACAGCTAAGTCAAGCTGAGCTACAAAAAGCAGCTAGCATTGAACTGAAACACCGCCAGATTTTCAAGCCTTTCCAATTCTACACCAGCCAACCATTTGCACTCTTCTCCACTAGTGATTTGTGCACCATTTTATTTATTTATTTTAAGCAGCTTGAACTTTCCTAAGAAGTATTCTTCTAATAAAAAAGGTCTGAAGATCTACTGGGCGATCAAAGCAATATTTAACTGCTAGGCTCTAACTTCCTTACTGTAACATTTAAGTCCAACCATCCTTGACAGCAGCACAATGAAGGACTGCATTTTTCCTGGTAGCTGAAAAGCCCAAGTGCCACAAAAGGTTATGGTATTTCACAACTCTGGCTGTTAGACGACAGCTCTAAGTTCTACCTAAAGAGACCTACAGAGGCAAGCTGATAGAACACAAAGCTTTACAAAAGCTTTAAAAAAGTGAACAGATTGCTTCTTTCAGTAATCTGTATCAAACACAGAAATGGTTTGTGAGGAAACAACTCATGTGTAGTATTTTATTAAGAAAGAAACTGTAAATCATCTCTTAAAATTCCAGCACTGCTAATGGACAGTGATAATTTTGCGTTCTCTCTTCAAAGGAGGACTGGTTGAGAACACAGTAAGAAGAAACTTCAAACATGGGGAAAAAAAGTCATGGGTAGATTAGGAGAAACACATGCAACTAAGTGCAACGAAGGTGACCCAAATGAACCAGAGAACAGACTGCCTGGAGAGGTCAGTCAGCACTTTCAGACTTCAAAATGAGAAAAGCAGTGGGCACTGCGTAGTTGCATTTGTTGACAAGGCAAACTTCAAATCACAGAATCACAGAACGTTAGGGATTGGAAGGGACCTCAAAAGATCATCTAGTCCAATCCCCCTGCCAGAGCAGGAACACCTAGATGAGGTTGCAAATATCTCAGCTTCTCACATAAGGGTGGAAGAAATACAAAATTTCACTTTGGAAAGAAGCAGCTTGAATTGAACCAAGTCCAATTTCTACTATGGATCCTCATATGGTTTATACATATAATTTTAAAAAAGAGTATTGTAATGTCCTAGGTTGTTGGTTTTTTGTTTGGGGTTTTTTTTTTGTTGTTATGGTTTTTTTTTCCAAAAAAAATCAACAGTCCATTTGAATCCTGACATAAACTACAACACATACCTACTACCTACAAAGCTGGAGAAGGTTACTTCTTCAGAGTTCAGGCTCCCTCTTTGCTCTCTTCCATGGCATTACAAGCCACTGAAAGTTTAATGAAGAAAATTATAGTTTGCCAGACCATATAAAACAGCAGGATGTATTTATTTCTGCATAATAAACCCAACCTACAGTAACATAAGGAATAAGCAGTTTCTGCTCTACGAGACTTGCTTCTTTTTCTAGGACTCTGCATTGATCTTGCTGCAAAGTAATCAGGAATTCAAGATTTATTTCTCACCACAGGAAATTAGTAGTTTGGAATAATACAGTGCTATGTATGCATCATAAATTTCCTAGCTTCCTAACAGGTTGTGGTACACAGAAAGACACTGAGAAATGAATTATGACATAAAGCCAATAAATAATATAGCTCTCCAGCCCACACATCCCATCCGCTAAGACAATGTAGCGCTGAACACATATGAAGATTTCAGTGTAGGGTGCCTTGTTCATTTAATGAAATCTGAAGAAATACTGAGATAGTAAGATATTTCTATCCAACTATTTTAGAAAAATTTACCCAGATGATGTATGTCATCAGCCACACGCACTGCATTCATATCAACTTCATCAGCCCCTGTAGTCCCTTCTCAATTCTAGGCTTGTAGGATAAAAGTCTGTAAAAATCAGTGTGGAATAGAAGCAGCTCCTGGCTCACAAAAGGCACTGGGAGCCCACTGGACACCCAAAACCTCACCATCACATTTTCAAACTCACTGGGAGCTGCAAGTTCCACCCCTGGAAACTGGACTGAGTCTAACTGGGAACTGCAGCAGTGCTGAGTACAAGGATCATTGCACAAGAAGACATTCAACTCAAACCCCAAACTTACAGCAAATGCTTAACCGTCAACTACTGAGAAAGACAAAATAGTATTTCTAGAGACACAAGCTCCTGTTATTTTAATATTATGGGCCAACAAAACAGATGAAAGTTCTGAAGTAAAGGTCACTTCTGTGGGCTGATATTCTGCAATTTTATGTATAAATCAAGCCAGGTGACTTATTTCCAATAGGTATGAAAATAATAAAATTGGTTTCAATGACCTCAGAGATATATATGCCTATTTGTGGTTGCGGCCCCAGGCAACCCTGAAATCAGCCATTCCATTAAGTCAGAAGCATGGCACAGAGCCAAGCTCCTGTAAGAGTTAAAGGTCTTGCACATACTTTCTTTGTGTGTTTATTTGAATAGAATGGTGACTTTAGGTTTTGGGCCACCCATCACTTATAGACCTCCCATAATATTTAAAGAAACTATTCAGCCAAATCTTAGCATATACCAAGTCAGCCTTGGGATACTAGCTCTTTCAACAAGACATAAAAGCATCAAAAATTGAAGCAACCATTAAAAAACATCAAAACAGCATTTACTTGGAGATATTCTAATGTGTATTTTCCTCTAGAGATGAGTCATGCAACGTTTTGGGTGCAGTTTAATTACACTAATAAGATAAAGAACTTAAATGCTGTTACAAAGCCAAAAGAAATACACACTAAAACACAAACTGTCCAAGATAATAAAATAAGAAATAATGGTGACATTTATCAGAAAACAAAGAAAGTACTTCAGGTCACAATACTGTAAATTAAATTTTTTAAAATAAATAAAATAGCCACTTTTTCCCTTTCTTCTCCAGGGTCACAAAAAGAAGCTGTAACAGCTAACTCATATAATCAGAAATACCACAATGATGTGGGGACATTAGAAACAAATTCTGATTTGAACATTCAAAAATAACTGGCATTTGCCAGCAGTCTTAAGGACACTCTGATATTAAATAAACAAACGATCAGTTTTGCAGTCTGGGCTCCAGAGCCACAACAGTAATCATGAACTACATTTTCATTCAGAAGCTTCAAACTTTTTCATTTTTTAAATTGAGGGAGGTTTTCATAATAGAAGAAAACATCACTGTAACGTATTTATACCTGTACAACTGTGCTCTCTTGAGTTAGACAAATTCACAAGGAAAAAATGCTATGCCTAATGATGAGCAGGGGAAAATATGAGTTAAAACTGCGAACATATATAACACAAAAGCAATACTCACTGCCTTTTTTTTTTCTGCAAGTGATTTTTACCATAAAAGGTCTCTCTCAAAGACAGCAAGTGTTAAATTGATACAGATAAAGAGATTAAGTTTTTAGAACTCTCTAATAGTAGTCGTCTTGATCCATCCTGGAATTCATGGCCCCATCTCTATATTTTAGACTGTAGACACCAAAGAAAAGCAAGTAGCAAGTAAAATGTTCTAGTATAAGGACCAAATGTGGATGATTTTTTCTTTGACAGGTACCACAATAAAGGTTGGCAGGCATCAATTCCAGCGATACCAGTTCCAGCCTGGTCAGCTACCACTTTGAACAGGCATAAATTATACCAGTGTGTATACATACATTGCAATTTAGCAACTGCTGCCTTAGGAAGTTGATTCAGTGTTAACAACTAAAGCTTTACATTTGGCTCCTGCAACAGAAAAGGGTACAAAACCATGACTGATCACTAAATGCCAAGGAAGGAATTCAGTGTACCTCTCAGCAATAATAAAAATCAATTAATAAAACAGAATTGTTATTTATTTATAGAATATTTTAAAGTGCTCATTTCTTTATGGCCTTAAAGAAAGAAAGAAAAGCATTGCCAAGAACAGTAGAAACTCAAGAGTTCTGCCACTCCACCTTTCCTGGCACCAAAAAGGTTGCTAAAAGAAGACAATGGTTGCTCTAAACTGAGTTTCACACAGCTCCAGTCACCAAACGGACTCAGCTGTTCATTAAACACAAGGTAAAGGCATCACACCCAACCAGTTAGAACCTTTGAAAGACTGCATCTGAATCAATCCTGAAAAGTAGATAGAAATATGCAAACAAAGTCTAGGTTGCATACATAAATAAATGTTTTAATGGCCAGCTCAGCTTAACTGTTAAAAAAAAAAAACCAACAACAAAACCAGACCCGCAGTAGGGTATCCACTACATAAGGTAGAGGTGGTAGGGGCTGCAGCTTGTAGCACACCTGCTAGTCTCTCTTCTTGAAACCAGCACACAAACAAGTTTGCAGACACCTCACTGGTAGGACACCCCGCTGTGCTGGCGACACAAGGCTTCCTTCCCACCAGGAATGTTTTGTCTTCGTGTAATTAGCTGCAAGCCAGGCACAACAACCCACCCTTCCTCTTGGTATGGATTGCGTGGCTTCTCACTGGCTGAAGGACCCTGATGTCTCTTGGACGTTTTTTTGTAATTTTTCAGAACTTATTTTAGATGCTGTGTGACGACTTTTAAACTGAAGTTTCATGGTGATGTTTTTTGAGCTCAACTGATTAAAGCTTGTTTAATGGATCTTGAAGAAAATATATTATTCACCTTAATGAGAATTTATGCAAATCACTGCCACTAGCTTCTGCAAAAAACCTTTTCAATTAATTATAATTAGGCTTTTTAGTTTTAGGTTTCTGTTTTGTTGTTTTTTTTTCTACTAGGAAATTATAAGCATTTTTTTTCAATTGTGGGAGATGAAGAACTTCATTGGTGTGACAAACAAACTCCTATGCAAATTGACTTGTAAGTGCAGAGAGCCCTTTTCATCCCTGCCATTCAGATCAGGTCTAAGTATATACTCCCAGACATCCGTGATTGGAAAGAAGACAAAGTGGTCATTGGTGATGATATACACAAATTACTCCTTGGCTTTAGGAGTGTGATTTTATAGGAAAAATAGAGTATTCAAATATTGGCATGTTCCCTCAGCACTTCTGAAACTCTCAGAAATACAGAAAGATCTCTCCCTAAATATAATATCATACAAGTATTTTTTTGTACATATTTAATGAGCATTTCAGTGGCTTGCCTACTTAGCATTAATATAAAAAACCTTCCTTAAGTGGATAAACTGTTCTTTGAATATAGCCATGCATACTCCATCAGAGAAGTTGCAACACCGCAGAAAGAACAATGCACTTACCAATAACATCATATAACTATTTTTACAGGTATGGATTTATAGTGAAGAAGATGGTGCAAAACTATATTGAAGAGATAAAAAAGTCATAGGTTATTGTGATTAATTAGATCATATATTAAGCAGCTCCTTATATAAAAGTGAAATCTGCATTGTATTGCAACTAATTTCCTAAAACCAGGTGCTTTTAGCTCTTCTGAACAGAGGTACCTAGCACTACTTTTATCAGCTGTCCTCATTTTATATCAGCTAAGGCCAGGGAGGAAAAAAGTAAGATAAGATTATTTTTTTTATTACAGTCTTTCTAATGGAGAGTCTTAATTTTGGAAAACCACAGAAATGCAATGAACCTTGCATATTCCCATCGGGCTGGACCGGTGGCAGAACCCAGACACTGCTTAGTTCCCACCGTATTCCTTGAACTGTGAAATCTCATCCCAGATCCCAGAACTAATCCTGATTCACTCAAATATCACCCATTCCTTTCATTCAACTCATAAGTAATTTGGGAGGAGAAGGAAAAACAAGACAGGAAGGGACTGTAAGCTTGTTACCTAAAATTAAAATTTCAGGGAAGCTGTTTACTGTCTGCCTCTATTTCTCTTACCAAGTGACTGGATTCTAGTCCTAGAGCATCTGTGTTACAACAGCATCTCTCTTTAAAAATCAGTCTAACTTACCTTTCCTTTTTCTTGCCCTTCCGTTCGAATTTCCCATGCTGGAGCCCAATAGGAACAGAAATTAGGGAAAAACAAATGACTGCCTCGAGCAATCCATGTTCAACAAACTTACAGCTACCCATTGATGACAACTCCCTTTATGTCCCTTTTTCAGGTCCTCAGGCATGGCCTGTTTTCTGCTATGAAATGGAAGTTCTAATCCACACTGATGGCTGTAATCATAGCTCCTATTCATAAAAGGGAGGAATTCATAATTGGACATAGATACATTCCCTCATCTGTCACAGTTGGTTAATTACATGTCATTTAACCAGAAATGAAAGAGCACTTCCTCTCGGAAGAAATGTCTGTTTGGTTCTAGGTTTGTAGTCTTCTAATCCAGATCAAATACGCTCACAAAAAAAGTTACCAATCTCCAACTATTAGCTCCATAAAATCAACCAGGCATGTGCAAATCAAGCTGTTCCCCTTTGACGCTTCAAACTACCATGACTTAGGAGCAAAAGTCTGGTGGGCTATTTTCAACTGCAGTGACATTTTATACAACGCAAGCTAAACATTACAGATCTCAACAAAACATGCGTAGGTTGTCCCTACTGTGCCCCAAACAGTAACACTCAAAATTAATGTACAGCACAACCATCTTATGCCGAATATAAAAACAAGAGAAAGGCTTTGGAGCAGCAAGCAGAGTCATTAGAAATTAAAAGGCAAAGCAGAACATTAAGTAGCCATATAAACAAGGTGAAACCGTGCTATGCTTTCAATTTGCAGGCAGAATTTGGCAGCTAGAACTTCATTAGCAATTCTCTCGGTGATGCATGAACCAGTTCAGCCTCTCCTGACTGTACCTGTTCTGCAGGGCTAGCAGCAGTAAAACTGACAAAATAGCTGGAATCATAAAAGACAGAGCACACCACTTTTCAACACCCTCAGTAAAGTGATGTGGTTTATTTTTTAAGCAGCCACTTTGCCCTTTTTGGAATTGTGGTTACGGTCAGATGACAGAAATCATCTTTTGAACTTCACTGCCAACGGGACATTACGATGCAAATGCGTATCTCTCCGTTTTGCCATTAACACTAATTTGTCAGCTTCTTTCTAGAAGTAAAAGAGATCTCACCTTACAGAAAAATAACTTGAATGCATCTGCTGGGGATTATTTTTTTTTTAAATCCAAACAACTAAAATATTCACCAATATCCTAGTTCTGATTTCTAGGGAAAAGTACAGTAATTTAACAACCACTAGAAAATACTGTTCAGGAGAAAAAGTCCAACCGACAAGATTTCAAAGAGCTCTTTAGCTCATGGGAGAAAGTGGTTGGTATAAATAAAAATTCAGGCATTCCAAGACAAATATTCCTGTAAATAATTTGTTTTATATGAATGATGCGTTACTGGCTGATTTTCTTTTTTTAAGAGTCATCTAGCCAAACAAAGATGATCTAAAGGAAGATAATTACAGTAAAAAAAGCAGGAATCTAACATTCAGTAACATTTTTCTATTATAACTGATGCTTTCATGCACAACATTCAATACTATAATGACACAAACTGGCTTTCAGCGCTGTAATTTTGAGAATTACAGTTTCAGAGCCTCAAGTATTTGCTGCTGTAAGATTTCGGATTTGTTCTGCTCTAAGTAACCAAACCTTTTAACATTTCTCCAGTTTTGTGAAAGAAAGAATACATTTTCCCCCTCCTCCTGCTTTATTTCTTGGCTTCTGTGTTCTCCCATTTCCATCTAAGATTGTTAGAATGACTAAACCATATGG
>NW_010198242.1:11708-74383 GCF_000695765.1 Mesitornis unicolor
GGGGGGGGGGTAAAAAAAGTCTCACAGTAATTAATACAATTACTTTCCCCTGCTGAAGAAATGAAACAAATCCATTAAGTTGTCCAAATATACGATGGTTCTTGTCAGAAACATCAATCCAATCCAATGTATGTTTCAGACTTTTTTTTTCTTAACAAATTACTTACTTTTGAGAGAAAGTTTCCACCTCCCTTTTTCAGCTTTGATTACCCCACTGAGTGAAATTAGCTGGTCTGAAAGAAAAGCCACACACATGCATACAGCCACAGACACACATATTTCTTTCCCTGAGCACAATTTCCAAATTTAGCTGTTCTGCATGGGCCCTTAGGATCTGATGGCTCTCATGAAGCTAAAACTTACTTTTAAGATGGGTAAAACTAAGTAAAGCAGGGGAAGATGCCTTTATGCCATTTTCCTCCCTTGCAAAAATAATTCAGAAATAACTATCTATAAAGTTATTTTTAATCAACAAAACGATGCTACACTTCATAGCTTTCCTGTGCACCTTTAGAAACAGAGGAGGAAGTGGCTGCAGGAGTCATAGATGAGCTCAGAAGGAAATGAAATTACATGTTGGAAAACCTTTCCCTGATAAATTACACAATGACTTCTCTCAGCCCAAGAGGTGGAAATAAATCTAAATAAAAAATACTGGTATGTAACTGCCTTTGATCTTCACTGCTGTTATTACCTTGCCATGCAGAGAGTTACCAGGTATGGTATTTTTTTCAATATTTATAGAAAAAATGTCTTCATTTTAGAAAAATAATAGTTTAGAAGAGTAAGGCTCTGAATTCTTGAAACTAAATACTGGATATGTTTTTCCTTTCCGCTACTAAAACTGAGGGACTTTTGTCCCCCCCATATTTTCCTTAACAGCTAAAAAAACCCCAAGTAACCAATAACAACAACAAAACCCATGTTAGTATAACTAAAAGGAACAGTAATTTTTTAAAATTTCTTCAAGTTTTCTTTTTACCCTACTTTGTGCTGGTGGTAGATTTATGGACAACTGAAGGTGAGGTAAGGGTTGGTCGGTTTTTAACAGATGCTAAATAATCTAGAAATTAATCAGTTCACAGGAAAACAACATTTTTTCTTTGTTGATAATTGCAGTGAGTGATAGAGGTGCTGCCCTCTCTCAGCAAGAGCTGGTTTACAATGCAGCGTTGGCTCTTAGGAACTTAACCACTCTGTTAAGCAAATGATCAAAATTTCAAGCAATCTCCCCCTTTGGATGATGTCAGCTTTTAATAGTCTGGCTAAGATTTTCTTCATGCCAAGTTCTGAAATCTTGCTTGCAAATGCAGATCAGAAAACTTCCAAATCTGACTGTGAGTGGTTGTGAATATGCACCCCTCTTATTCTCCAATTACATCAACAGGTCTATTGCGTACGTTGTTGTTTTTGTTTTCTTAACGTATGCATGAACTTCACACCTCCAATGCCCCTCTCTCTAGGCACTACAAGCCTATTAAATGTATTTGTGCAAAAACCAGTCAGCATAATTTAGAAAGGAAAGCAAAGAAACACGGAGTTGTTTCTTTCATGCTGCTGTCCCATTAGGCCCATGAGGGCCAGGAGTCTTAAGAGCAAGCACAGTCATCTACTGTTCTGCATGAACAAAATTTAGAGCCAGTGAATTAGATTAAACTAAATTAAACTTGGCTTTAATTTAGAACGTCCTTGTTCAGTCATTTTTCTATACCCTTGTGGAGACATTCTCAGTATTGCTGATGGGTATTCAGCCACCAAGTTTCACATCTACAGTAATGTACAAGGGTGTTTTGAAACTTAATTAATGTTAGTACAGCACTTCAAAAGGGTGAAATACTATGTAAATACTAAAGGCATTCAGTTAAGTTAATATGAGTAGTTTAGCTAAATCCCCATTTACCGTACTGAATGTGAGTATTTTATATTTCTAAAGTTCACAGACTGTCTATAGAAAGCCTGACAAACACTTAATAGGCACTGAATAGCACACTAAAAGCACGGACAGCCTCAGCTCGTTGTTTCTGTAATCGATTTTGAATGGAGTCAACTCAGAGCAATCATCTCACAGGAATAGGAAGCTCACATGAAATCACAGTTCCTAAATGAAAGAGGCAAGGAGTCTGAGTGTCTTTTCTGCTGCCGTGACCCAAAAGCCACAGAGGGCAAAGAGACTGCTTTAACCACTGTGAACTTTGAATCAGGTTGTAAAGGTCAGTAATTATTAGCTGAGTAACAAAAAAAGCTAACATCTTCATTACCCAGAAAATTCATTGAGTTACAAAAGGCATATACAAAACACAGTTCCTGTAACAGCTCCTTGATACCTTCTCCTTCCTCCCTATTCCCAGTCTCTCTATGACATGATGGATTTTTTTTGTCTTCATGCTATGCTGTCAAAATTTCTAGGTTCTCAAGCATGAAAGGCCACCTGGAGTAAGCACATGTGGTACTTCAGCTACCTTGCTATATGCAACCTGCATAACCATTACCAGTGTGAGAAAGAGATTCCCCTATCCATAATCAAATCAAGAACACAATTAAGTTTATCAACCTTACATTAAGTGGTATAGTTAGAGAAGAACATAACTTTTGGACAGCACTGCCAAATCGTCAACAGAAGAAATAGTTCTGGCCAAAAGGACCATTTTGGGTGTTGTATACACTGTCACATCCTGCCAGTGGCCCTCCATCTGGCCATGCCTTCCAACAGAGACAGGTTAAAAACCAACACTCCACTCTGTGCTATTTACACAAGTTTGGGGGTTTTTTAACCCTCTAGCAGAACAGTTTATTCCATTCTAATATTAAATAAACTCCATTCAAATTTACATGGTATACTAAAACCAGGTGAACTTACTTAAGAACAGGTATCTGAATGTAACTACTTTGCTGCAGCTACAAGGGGAAGATTCATACTAACACCGGTGAAACCAAAAAGGCCTGAAAACATTTGTTTTGTTCTATATAAGTATACAGAACACAGATGTATTATTCATCTTTGCTGTCGTATTTCCTGTAGAGAGATCAGTAAATGTACTGGTAGTCTGCACAGAAACATACCTAAATTTAAACCTCTCAGCTGTGTAATAATGAG
This sequence comes from Mesitornis unicolor, assembly GCF_000695765.1. Classification (NCBI taxonomy): domain Eukaryota; kingdom Metazoa; phylum Chordata; class Aves; order Mesitornithiformes; family Mesitornithidae; genus Mesitornis; species Mesitornis unicolor. The sequence continues at coordinate 14,803 of NW_010198242.1, forward strand.
CTTCATTGAACAAGATGGTCTGAAGCCACACTAAACAGTTTGAAATCAGTGTTAAAAAAAGAAAAATCATACCTTGTATATGTATTCATAAGATCAGTAGGAAATCAGCGCAATTCTCTTTGCTACCACTTCCAGACTACACTAATAGACCCTTTTACGCTCTGCAGAAGTCAACACATTTCAGAGTTCAGATGTCTGGTACTACACTACAGCAATGCCAAAGTTTGATGCAACATGCACAAGAAAAGGGTTCCTGGCATTCACATTTCACTTAAATCTCCAGTTCCAGATGCTTGGCTTCAACAGCAACATTGAAGTCATGACTTCATTTCAGAACATCATTTCTGTTCTCAAGACTTTAGTAGCAACTTTCACCACTAGTGAGTTTTATACTCATAAGGGGCAACAGCCATCAGTCACATGTTGGTTTAGGGCCCCACTCCTAAAAAGATATCTGAATACACACTGGAGTCCTGCCATTGCTACTCAGACAAGCCATGCACACCACTACCTTTTCCCAAGAGCAAAGCTATTTATGTGTCTGATTTCTACAGCCCAAATAAGTCCGCTCCTTCTGATGGGTCCCATTTTATCAGCACCTCTAAGTCTCTAGGGTCTTCTCACATTTACATCCAAATCATAGTCTGTCAAAAGGAAAACTGTTAACCATAGTCAGGACAGAAAGACAAAAATGGCAAATAACAGCACTAAATATGGGCAGATTAATTTTCAGAGTAAAATTTCCCTTCAAAAAGCATTAACAGATTGCTAATCTAAGCAAATGAAGAATACAAAATAATTAATGTACTCTAATGGCAATTAGACTACTACTAGAATACTGCAGCTATACTTCCCACAATACTACATTACTTGATTACTTTTCACTGTCATTCCACACATACAACTAAAAAAAATTCTTGAAAAACTGAAGCTATTTGAATCCAAAAAGCTAGCTGTTCACCCTTTGTCTCCTTTTAAGCAGTACCAACAACAGGCATGGAATAAAGCACCAAGCAACCAGAGGTGATGAATAAAAACCCTATGAGTTACAGACAAAGAACAATATTGGCAATACTTTATCACACAACAGTACAGCATCCCTTCTTTCCTCTAATTTTTCAGACTTTCAGGATTCTTGAAAGCAAGAATGAAATCCTAGGACCAAAAATATAACAATTATAGCAACAACAACATGTAAAAAAAAGTTATCATGACTCTTTCAAATAACTAATCACAATGATGCACTTAAGGGCAGACTTGCCTGCTTTGAGTCAGATTTTATTAATTAAGTTTCTGTCATGAACAGTACAATTATCTAATTTGTTGCCGGTTTACTGCTTAAATAATGTGTGCTGTACTTTTCGTAAGAGAGACGGGTAATAAGGCTGGCTGTTACCATCAGCTGATTGCTGCAGCTCCAGGACACATGGAACCATCTGGGAAAGCAGGAAATTATGCGCCTAAGTCCCAAAGACCAACAGAAGCCTCCCAAGCTGGAGGAGCTTTTGGAGCTGGCTTTGCAAACACGTTATCTCTGTGGTCAAATGAAACAGCTTAGAGGATGGGGACCCATCCGTACACTGCTGTTTGTCACACTCATCTCAAGCAAAGGGGATGCAGCTCTGGCCTTGGTGGTGTAGCTTTGTGTCACATAACTCAGATTACCAAAATTTAAATGTCTACTGAAATCACTGAAATACACAGAAAAATTCTTTAGGGATCTAACTTTAAAAAACTTCTAGACCCAATATTCCTCGTCTGAAGAAGAGCAATAAAAAATCTTTTACATTTCTGTAAGGATGAATATTACAAAGACTGTGAGGAGCTCAAATACTATAGTGATGTGCGTACATATACACTGTTAATGGAGAACTCGGATTCAAGCACAAGTAGTAAAATAAAGCCAGAACAAGCACTAACTTGCTTGACAAATGAAAATAATTATAAATAGTCCTACCTCCTTTTTCCTTTATGTATTTTCTTTGGAAGACATTAGTTTGATGGAATGGAGGGGGATTACATCATTACTGGAAGTATACAAGTAATATAGCTAAGACATACTTTTTTTTCCAGCTCAAAAGAAAAATAGCAGCTCAGTGTTTGGGCCTCCACTTGAGCTCTGTGCTGAAGGCACCCATCAGCATAGAAGATCCCATTTGGGAATTTTCTTCCTTCTCTTGTGGGTGAAGAATAAAATGCTACCTTACCCAAGCAAACATAATAGTCCTGGAAGAAAAACATTAGGTGTTAATATTTTCATTGAACAACCTTTCAGGGCAGAAAAACGGAAAAGATAAGTAAAAGAGCTTTTAACATTTAAGTGGAAGTGTCTATCTGGATCTTGCTTCACTGACGGAAATGGGATTTTGACAATGAATTAGGCTCAGAAAGATCTAGATTTATCTGAATAGCCTAGCGGTATGAAAAAGGGAAGATCAGCAATGAATCAGCCAGCTTTGCAAACCATCATGTTTCCTGTCAAATTCTCCTTTCAAAGGCTGCTTGTGTCCTCTTAGCACATGAAGTAAGTAATAGGATTTAAAAATACCATATGTAGTGCAAGAGTTGCTGCTCTGTGCTTATCACTGTGACCAATACAATAACAAAAATATCAGTCAATACATTACCCAAGATTTTCTTTAAAGTCTGGTTTACTTGACAGAAGTTTGGAAGTGGTTGCTACTGAGCAAATATGCCCAGTGCCTCTCTGTATGTACACAAGCCTTGTATGTAAAGAAGAATTATTTATTCACACAAATACACCTTAATTGTAAATATCGGTCTGTACATTACTTAGAGTACCAAAACACCACCTTTATTTTTAGAAAAACAAATCTTGTTTCCCCTTTTCTATGCCAACTATCTGAAATGTTCTTGTTTCAATGCTGACTTGCAGTAACTTGAAGTCTGGAATTACCAAGCTACTAACATTTTTATGGCAGCCCAAGTGAGATGGCACATGAAAGTCTTTTCAAGCATGAAACAAGACACCTGCATTTTTCATGATGTTTAAAGACTGTTTGTAAAAAGCAGCAGGTGGAGGAATGCAAAGGCTTTCCAGTCCTCAAAATTAAATGTACTGAAAGCAATACAGAGTGCATGCAGATAACAACCTATCCTAATGATCTGCATGTATAAGCAGAAGCTATCAGTACTAGCTTCCTTAATTTCTCACAATTTTTTAAGCTAATCAGCTTGAATCATGCCTGTAATTCTGAAAATTCCTGCTTTGTTTTCTTAAACTTTCTCTGAAGTTTATTCCCTACCTCTCTATTCAGACTAGGAAACAAGTTGCAGCTCAGTACTTTCTGAATAAGCAGCAAAGACGTCTCTGTTCAAGTCCTTCCTCGATTAGCTCTAAAGAACTTTTACCCAAATGACTTTACACAAAAGCGAATGCCTCCAGTTCTTAGAAACCTGACATAAGTCTAACACATCATGCCATGGAAGCAGCATCCAGGGAAAAAGGCATCTATTCACACAACAAACATGCACTTATGCATGGGTTCACAACACAGCCCATGCAGAGGAGTTGTGAGGCTGTTCTGCCAAAGGCAAATGAGACCCTCTGAAAGGGAATGCCTATTTTATAAAGCTGGTACTGTGAATCTGTTTCTTATAACACATTTTTCCAAAGCATAACAGAGCTTCTCTGTCCCTCCCACATTTCTGGACTATACACCAGCGGATCAGTGAAAGGTCAGCGATCTGTGAATCAGCTGTGTTTGATACGAGGCGGAAGCAAGGCTGTGTAGCCAGTGTATGAAACATTTGGACCACAGCAGGAGAGCATACAGCGAGGGCCAAAAGAGTAAGCTTATGCTGAGCACATAAGACATAACAGGTCTGTAAAAGTAATGACTTCCAGCCTTCAAGAAATACTCTGTGGCATTCCAAATCAATATAGCAGCAGCTCTTTTCCTGCCCTGACCTATAAGATGTCATCCTCTAACAAATGACCCAGAGGAGTATATGCCTTTTTTTTTTATTTTATTAAGAGAATGCAGAATTACTCTTTGGCTGGAAAGATGGGATGATTTAGGTGAGAATGAGCATATCCTATTGAGAACTCTCAGCGGAAACTAAAGCATGAAGCAAATCTCACAGTGACAGCAAGTGAACGCCAGCAGACAAAGGCTTTGCAGAAAGCACGTCTGTCCTGGAAGCTTTTTAAGAGCTGAACAAATGAAGTGCTGTGCCATCCCCGAACACACTCCCCCCCAACTCAAGGTGTTAAGTCAGCACGCACTTGGAGCCACATGTGCCCAATTATCTTCCTTCAACAAGGACTGCCCAGACAATTGAAAAGACCTGCATGGCACCTTTCCCTGCTACCATGAAGCCACGAAAGGTGAAAAAAAAAACAGCAGAAACCATGAACCAAGTCTTAAATAAAGGGAGAAAGCGAGAGAAATCGATTTTTTTGTAATTGTGATGAAGGAAGCACAAGAGTTAAAATCACTTTCAGGTCTTAAGCAGCATGAAGCACCTGTCCAGGACAGGGTGACCCAGGCTGATCATTTGTGTGTTGCAGCTCAGCAACTGCAGGCCCACAGGGGTTCTCAACTCTACTATTAGGCTCCTACCAAAACGGAGAAGTCTCATCACCCTCCTCTAGCTTACTTCTTGAAGCTTCTGAAGGCGCACTTGAAAGCACTGATGCTTAGACTCTACATTCACATCCATGCACATGTATGTGAATGACTCCCTCAAGCACCAGCTCTCCTATGAGGTGAACCTCTTTGCTGTCTGCCTTCACAGGATGAAGATGGTAGTCTGCAATCTCCAAATACTGAGGAATAGCAATACATTCCAGAAACAAAGGAGCAATTCTGTTTGCACTAATTTATCCCTTTGTTTGGACAAATCTCTTCAGCACAAGGTCCTTCTCTCCTGTGCGATCACATTGGATGCTGCATAATAAAGCCTGCCCTCATCTAGAACCCCTGACAACCTCATAGCAAGTACAAGTGACTGAAGACCCAGCACACCCCTCTATTTGCTTCTGAATTAGTGAGAAGATTGGGTGTTTTCAGCTGGAACATGGTATCTCACCAGGGAGGCAGCAAGGGAGCATGACAAGGAACAGATTCCAGTTTTAAGACACTACTTCTTGTGTAAAAGAACAACTACATCTCACTGCTTGAGTAGCAGATCAAGATGAAAAGCAGCAGCACTCATGATCAGTCAAAGAGGTCCGCTATGAATTGCTTACTTTGTTACCTCCAGCACTCTAAATAAATGGTATTATCTAAGTAATTCCCAAAGGAACAGTCTCTATGAAGGATTAAGCAATTGAAGCCAAAAGACAAGGTCTTCATGATCCCAGCTGCCTTCTGACATTGACATTTATTATCAGGTTATTAAGAGAATAGACACCCCCTTATTCAAAGCTATTTCTCCCCCCACACTCTCTAGGGAGGAATCCATCATAGCATACAATCATTTTTCTTCTGCTTTTAAAGTAGTTTTCTAAATAAAAGCAAGTTTTGAGTGATCCGCACACTTGTATCCCCATAGATACCCATATAATTAGTGCAACAATGCACTTAAACACTGAAACACATGGATATATTCAATTACACCAGTGCATGATCGTTTTGCAGCTACTCTTCCTTTCATCCACGTTGATTTTTTCTTACTTCAAAAAATGTATAATCTAAATAATATCAGTTGAGAAAATAAAGTACGTAACACATGCATCATGCTTTAAAATATCCATGGCCTGCCCCAAAATAATCCAAATTTCTAAATATTAAAACAGCAAGGTGTTTGCATATGGCAATGTTTAGTCTATGCACACACACAAACCCTGTGGTAGCAGAGCTGTTGCCCATGATCTCTGAAATACCAACGTGGCAGATGTCAAGGCATTTTATTTAAGAAAAGTTTACATTAAATTACAATAGACTGGAGATATAATTTTGATGGTTTTGAATTCAAAGTAAGAGTGGCAATGCCCTGAATGTTTTTTGAAAAAGGTAAACCCAGCTTTGTTTTTCAACAAGTCAGCTACGGAATTTATTACATCTATGTCCGCCGCTAAAAAAAGCTTTTCCTTTTATAAATTGCAGCTCAGGTAAAACAAGCAAACAGCCTACGTAGCTCTCACACTCGAGAGAAGCAAGTGCAAGTGTGAAACGGGGCAATGAACCCAAAATAAAAAATAGCAACTATGTTGAAAGAAGTGAAAAGCAAGGAAGATAAATTGAAAGCCAAACAGATGATACCGTACAAGAGAAATACTACATAAAAGAAACACTAACACCACCAAATTAAAAAATAAACTATTTTACCATTTCTAATATGCTGAATTATTTATAGTACATAGGAAGGAGGAGGTTCTTTTATTCAGTACAAATTTATACGCTGTAAATTACCTTCAAGTGCAATTTCAGTCTTATTTCAAGCAACCAAATGTATAAGGCTTTACAAAAAAGGTAACTGAAAAAAATCCCTTAACCTATGTAGATATAATTTCACTTTCTTTGCTAGTAGTCAACAGAATAAAGGGACACCAGTGCTATACATTCACTGGAAAACATCGAGCTGCATCATTCATTACCACACACCATCAACATGAATTATGATTTTCTGCTTACCCACTTTTACTGAAGGGTAAGATGTAGCATACTTAAAAGTGAAAAATAACTGGACGTCGAGGACCATGAGTTTGAATCTAAAAGGAGATATAAAGCAATTTGATGAGCATTACAGGGATGAAAAGCAGCACAGCCCGTACAGGTGAAATATAGCCTCTCTCCACTGCTAGAACTCCTTGGGAGAGCTAACAAAACAGCGGATAACGAAGAACCACTGAATGGGGGTTACATGTCCTACATCAGAGGCTGTTTAAGTAAGCAAACCAAAACACAACACAACCGTGGTAACCGCAGAGTGAGTAGTAAAGTCCTGTCGCAGCCTGAAAGCTGGCCAACAGGTAGGAAGCAAAGGAGTATTAATAAATGGGCAACTCTCAGCACAGACAGAAGTTAGCAGTGGTATGCCCTGGGGAGCTGAGCTGAGACTGTTCCATGTATTTATTAATGACCTAGAGGAGATGGAAAAAATGCTGATGGCAGGAAATTATGTAGGTTAGTCAAGATGAAACAGCATTGTGAGACGTTCCCAAGCAGCCTAGCAAAACTAAGTTGAAGGCAAATCTTCCTGCATATTTAAATAAAGCACATGTCCCTTTATGAAGGACAAACTGCTTGTACGTTCCTAGGCTTACAGTTTATCTCTCAAAAAGCTGTTCACTACCACGTCTGGTGCAAGTAAGACAGTGAGTCTTTTCATTTTAATTTGTATAAAGTGGAAGTAACCATTTATGTTTGTGAAAATTCTGATATAAAAATTCAACAAAAGGAGAATCAGATCTTATTTTCAAATGGAGATAAATGCAACAGAAGGAAGATTAAACCAGAAAAATAAATGTATAAAAGTGCTACTAAATAAATCAAAGGTTTGCTTTCATTCTAACAGATTCAACTTTTTGATTTCTTCTAAGTTTTGACAAAAAGCTCAATAGCTCAATGCTGACGTGTAAGAATGAAATTGAAAGAAAATAGTATTTTCATTTAAAACATGGCATCTAGAACAAACACACAAACCTTATGAAAGGCTCAGATTACATTCTTAACACCCATCTAGGTTTCTAGATAGATCCAGAAAGCACCTTTGCTGTTCCTCGTATAGGTAAACTATTGAAAATCAGGAGTAGAGGAAGAAGGGAGTAAGTGAAAATTAAATTACCAAGTTTGGTGGTGTTAAACCTACAGAAAAAAGGAATGCCAAATGCAAAGCTTTGCAATCAGGCAATGAATTACATAACAAAATTCAATATTAATAAATCTTAATAGTTTGTGTAGATGGGTATATATAGTCAAGCAGAACATACCCTGAATATACCTACGTAGAAAGCAATGGGCTTTGATCGAGCCCATGAAGAACAAAAACTCAGGAGTTATCAGACATTCTTAAACCTGAGTTTTAATGTTCACTTATTTTAATGTTCAAGTGGAATATAAGGATATAAAAAAAAAATCCATTATTGCATGCTGTAAACTTATGGGTGCATCCAAATATTTATCTCTTTGCAGTCCCCATGCTCAGTTTTGTTTTCCTTTTCTTAAAAAGGGAACTAGAAATCATATAGATAGGGAAAAAGCTGCAGGCTAAACTGACAGAGATCCCTCAAACTGGAAAAAAGACCACAAAAAAGCCACAGGACAGAGATGTGTAAACATTCAATGGTATGTAGGAAGTGAAATACAAAAATGAGGTTTTTGCTTTACTGTTTCTAACACGTGCTGTAATGGGTATTTGGTGCAGATCAAAAAATGCAGATTTTTGCTATTAAGGTTCCAGGGAAGTATCACTGTGTTTCCTCTGCTCCCATACATACCTCTACTCATCTGCTATTTCATCCTGTGAACAAAATAGTAAGCTAGGTGGCTATGCAATTTGATCTAATATGACCATTTGTACATCCTTATTAAGGGAAAAAGAGGTTATGATCAAAGAACGCTGGGAAAACTATTACAGAAATGACAGCTTGGGGCTTAGAATTTGTACAAGCTAGCATTAAAAAACGATAAACTGCCACATACAATAGCCCTTCTGGTTTTTAAGTTCTATAATATGAAACTCAGTGCCAACATGGGAAATGTTTAAAAGTCAAATGTTGCTGATAATTATCATCACAGAACTACTCTCCTTAACTTAAAAGCTTGTTCATAATTTTAAACACAGCCATACAAAAGGCATTGCAAACGACAACTTGAAGACACAGATGCTGTAGCAAAAGATGCACATCTAGAAATTTTATATTAAAGAAAAGGTTCTGTTACACCTTGAGTTTGACTCTTCCTTGCCTCACACCATGCAGTCATTTATACCAATAGCAGAAGTGTCGGTAGAGAATTCAATAAAGAAATTCTAAAATACTGCCAAATTAGAGTGTCGTGGTTCATACCTACTCTGCAATAGCCTGAATAGCTGCAGAGTAATTGAGCATTAAGACCTGATTTACTGTGAGAAAAAGGGGATGGAAAATGCCCAATTATTTAATGACCTTTTCCAACCCCACTCCAGTGGAGAAATACATAAATAAATAAAACATTCAGAATACAGCATGAATAATGAAATAATGCTCTTACACAAAACTACTGGGGGAAGAGAGCCCTCTTATTTAGAGGGAAAAAAGGGGGTTTCATAGTAGAAGCAAGAAAGCAAAGTAGGTGGAATTAACTCTTAGTTTTAGTAAGACTATAAAACATTAGCGATAGAGATAAGAAAAACATCCACAGTCACAGTAAAATTAAATAAAATTACAAAGGCTATTGGTACTCAAGTTCTAGGGGTTTTATAAACAACCTCTAGGTAGACTAACTTTATAATTAGCTCATAAAAGCAGAGATTTTCACACTAATCTTTACATAGTTTTGCTCATTTTCAGAAGCAAAATGTTTTTGTACCTTTCTCACATAAGTGGATTATTACATTTTTAAATAAACTGTTAAGCTAACTCTTACATCAAATAGCATCAGCATACTGGTTTTGAAATCAACATTAAAAAGTACTTTATGTTTTATAAATATGCTAAGTTACTAGAAAACAAAAGCAGAGGTCAGAGAGTCATGGGTTCTAAGCAGAGAGGAGTTCAGCTCTGCTTTTTCCTTTAATAAAAATGAAGCTGTTTGGAAACAAAGCAACAGTCAGGAAGATATCTGTAAACTAGAGGGTGATGAAGGGGTGAAAAGCTCCATGCTGCTTTAGGAAGAGGAAAGCAGCGCTGTGATTAAAAACACCTGAAGAGACCTTATGTGTCATGACATTTTTCTATATTACAGTTTTTCCTCTTGTTCACTTAATAAGAAGATATAACTATAGTCACAGACAAGGTACATGCCAAATACATCAGCCAAAGCACTCTTTTTTAAAAACAATCGGACAAAGTTTCCTGTTTAAGAGCAATTTGGGGCTGTGATAGGATCACAGAAAGCTCAACAGTAATCACTCACAGCAAAGATACTAAAAAAAAAATACACACACATGAAATCCACGTTCCTACATTACAGACCACAGATACATGCACAAAAAAAGCTTTCACTCATATGTTTTTTCTTCTACATAGCAATTTTTCAATGTGATGAACAAACAAGAGGACCCAAGACCAGGAGATACTTTTTTCTATCTCATTGGCAGTCTATTTATAGCACTTCTCTAAATATTCAAGCGTACCAACACACTTTTAACACAATAATAATCACAACTTAGCCTGCTGCATTCTAGGTTGCCATTTGCAATTTTCAGAAATATGCAGCAAGAAAGTAAGTTTTCAGCCTTAGCTGAATGGACCTTTTAGCTCTGACTGATGTTAAAAGATCTTTTAGCACTGACTAATGCAGTTCCAAATAATAAGGCCCACAGCTCCCAAATAACAAGGGACTGTGGCACAGGCCTCTTTGCTCACAAACTTCACTCAAAAAATCACTGAGGTCTCACTAACAAAAATTTCAGGAAGTAAAACTTGAAAAATTTTTCAAGTTTTTGCAGACTGTATTTCCTTGACCAAGTAAACTTTACACATCTGTAAGTATGCTTAGAAAACTCAGTTTCAACTGGTTTTGAGTGCATGCTGGAGTTACTCATTTGAGAATAGAGAGAACAGAAACTAATTTTTATGTCTTTCCTAACTGAGGATTAGCTTGGATTTTAAAAATGGTTCTCAATTTATAATAGACTTATAACCAAATTTTATCACAACATTTCTAATACTGACCATGAACAATAATACAAACAGAAACATCCAAAAAACCACACACAAGAAAAAGAAAAAACCAAAGCATCTGCAGTTTCTGAACAACGCCATCACTGACCTTCCTCAAATTATTATGAAATCGTGACAAAATGAAAAAGCCAGAAAAATATAAGCAAAAGTTTTAGTTCATATGATTTCCAAGCCATCCCAGCTATCTCAGGCTGCACTTGTAAAGAATATACTTACCTCACCAAGATGGACTTGGGCAAGTCCATTTTCTATCCAAGTATTTGAGTCAGGCAGTATATTTACACGACAATCTAACGGACTGTGCAATGTAACAACTTTACAGTAATTATTCATAAAGCAAAAATTCTTATCAGCAAGTTTCAAAGTTTTAACCAATTTCTCTATGCATAAAGAAAGAACAGAAACAGATCTTCAAGGGTAATTTATACATTGTTTTTGGCTCTATTCATCCAGCTGCTGCACAATATGCAAGTTATTCTGTGAAGCTCTGACAACAAATGCCTATTAGTTCCTCTGTACTACTTTTAGGAGGAATGCAAAGGCAGCCCAGCAGACAAAAAGTCTTGCACTACTTGAATCTCCAATATAATAGTCTTTTATCTAGCGGTCTCAGTCTTTTGAATCAACAGCTAAATTTAGAAGAATTAAAACAGAATTTCGCCGTGTACACGCAGGACAGCAGCGTACTCCTTTATGAACGTTATCTAGGTAGTTGGAGAGCACACCAGCACTACAGTGTTTGAGCACTTGGTATCTTAACCTCATTGCTTTATAACTACATAATGCATCTCGTATGGTAAATGCTCAGAGAGCAGGCACTTAGGGCAACTGGGAAAATGCATTGCATCACTCTGTTTGGGACCACCAGTGCAGCCTTTGGACAAGATCCTGCTTTCAGGAGGACACGGCTGAAAACAGCTCTCTAATTAGCATCAGACAGGCACAAGCTTGAGCAGAAAGACAAGGGTCAACAGACTGAAGAGCAGGTCAAGCTACCAAAACTCTATGGGACAATACGCAAGCTACAGGGCAGCAAAGCTTCTCATCTGTATAGACAATAAGCTATGCTAAAATCTCCAGACCCTCCTCCTCCTCCCTTTCACTCCCTCCCGCTTCCAAAGTGGGGAAACAAAATTAAAGGGCTCTGTTGTCAGTGTGACATGATCACTAATTAGTAGTTACAATTTTCTGAATAAACACAAATAAACAGAGGCACAGTCCACATGACTTGCAGCCAGAAATGTTTATGTTGTATATAAGGGCCCAATTAGCCAAGCATTAAGACAGCACAAACATTCTCTTACAAAATTTCACACTTCCCATTACACAAAGGATGCAAAATATACAGAAACATTTCTGGAAGAGAATCAATGGTACCTATTCAGCCACTCTGATGTATTTTATTACAAGGATTGACACTTTAAATAAATAAATAAATAAAAGCAGTAATTAGAGATCGAGTTTGTTTCTCAAAAACAAAATTACTATTGATTGTTGCTCCAGAGTAAATGCTCCACATCCCTGAAAGGATTCTCCAGTGAGATTACACACTCTGAACTTTAGATGTCTACCTTTAAGAAATAAGCACTTATCTGATCATTTTAGATATCAGCTTTAAGTGACTCATGCCCAGAGTGCCTATTTTCCTCCACTGGCTTTGGAGGGAGCCCAGAACACTAGCTTAGGTATTAATATATATACTGGACCTCTGCTGGTGATGGATTTCTTTTTCCTTTTCAAATTTAATCTAAGAGGCGGGTAAATACTCCACTGCCTTTTTTTGCTAAGCTGTTACAATCAGAGCATTGTATAAAATTCACATCTTAAACGTTGATGAGATGTTTGTCCTTTTTCAAATAGGTCAAATTTCCAATGGGAAAGGAAAAAAAAAAAAGGAGAAAAAAAATGTTGCTTTCATCAGAGAACTAAATTTACCTGCAGCTGTTTCACTCAGGAATGAACTGTCAGCAGCCAGCGAGACCACTGCTTACCATGGCTTCCCTGGCATCAAGTCAAACTACTCTAAGCCAAACAGGCCAAACCTCAATAAAATACCTAGCACAGGCAGGAAATGGCAAAGAGAAATGAGTGTATCTTGGGGAGATTTGGAGGCCAAGAACCAGGCCCCAACACATAGGGGAGGACAAGGGAGCTGAGGTGGTAGAAGACCAAGGGGAGACCTGGACCAGTGACATGCAGAGGAACACAGGGCAGCAAAAAATGATGGTGGATGGGAAACCAAGTGACAACCAAAAGGAATTATGAGTCCCATCACATTCGGTGTATTATCTTGATTATTATAAAACATATTAGAATAAAGATCATCATCCATGGACAAAATGGAGAAAGACCCAGGACCCAAATCTTCCTAATCAGTTAAGGAACTTTGTTTAACTGACTGAATAGCAATCCCTCACGCAATTTCTTTATTTAAGGAGATATGCATTTGCACTGCTAACCCTGTAAGCCACATGTTTATAAGCAAATGGGAAAGCATGATTTTATGTTAAAAGGAATAAAAAAGATTATTTTTAAAAATATTTCCACATTTTTTGAGGTTTCAGGAAGTATCACTCAGTATGTTCTTCCAAGTGGCTAAATGAGGAGACTCCTGAAAACATGAAGAGATCACCAGAAAGAGTAAGCAGGTGGTCACTGTTCCAAAGAGAGTAGGATACACATGAACAGAGCCACAGCTGAATGACTGAGAGGCCCAAAGTACTGAGATAATTCAAAATCCCTGAATTCACAAGGGAACGGAAGTGGACTGAAACCTTTGGACAATGAAAGACAGATTTTTTTTTTTAAGAGTCAAAATCTGAAGTCATCATTCAAGCAAAATGAACATCAAAGAGGAATTTCAGACAACGAAGTCAATACAAACTGACTAAACACTGTAGGCTTTAGACTACTTCAAAACCTGAAAATTTAGGGCAACAGATGTTCCAGAATAATATAGGTCAGGAACAGCAGTTCAGCATGTTAAAATAAATCAGTTCTTTCATATCTGACTGCTGTTTACAGATAGATGAATTGGAAACAGAATAACCTTGCCAAACAGAACAATGCAATGGGGCCTCCCCTAAAACAACACCTGAACATTAACTGTTTATTAACTGGCATATTTCATATATTACTTATTTTAACTTAACTGCAATGAATGCTCTAGTGACTGTAACATTTATATGCAAAGCCATATTCCTGTTGGTTCAAGTTAAGAAGTTAAAAAATGCCTCATACTATGTCTAAGAGCTATTACTAACATAGTGCATTGAATGTTTCAGGAAATTTTCTCTCAAGAAGGAGAAAAAACTCAACTTGCTTTCACAGTACTATATGTGCCTAATAAATGCCATATGTATAATAAGTTAAACATGCATTCAGTCTTCATCTCAGTCATAGATAAGAATTAAGAAAAAAAAATGTCACTAAAAGTTCAGATTTTGGAGAACATTCTTTTCTGTTGAAAAACAAAGTTGTTTTTTTTTTAAATGCAATTTGTTTTTAATAGTTTCTCCTTAAGGAGAAGTTTTGAACGCAATGGGGCAAAGAGATGTGCTTTTCTGGCTGCTTATATGCAACATCATACTATTCTGCTGTAGAGGAAAAAGGAGAATTTAAACTTCAGGGAAAGACCATCTAAGTCCCTTTCTCAAAGTCTACCATTAAAGTCAAAAGATTAATTATTTTGAAGCCTCAAGAGAGATTTATTTTCATGAATCTTTAGACCGGAAAGTTAAGCAAAGCTGAGGGGGGAGCAAAGACTGAGAACAGAGGAGGCAATTAATTGTAATATTATCTATGATAAACAAGTAGCAAGTTGTGATATGTATTCAAATCAAAGCCATTAAGAAGCAAACATTTTAATAGCAGAATATCCACTCTTTGGTTTTAGCAATTCATCAGCACCTTTCAGAATAGTTGTTTGGGATCGATTGAAAAGGTAGGTCATAGATTTTAAAATGAACTTCAGAAATAAGCCTGTCAATGTAAAGGAAAATAACTTTTCTTCATTTTCTTTATAATAGTTTTTCCTATTTTTTATTACCTGACACAAGAAGTGGCCATCTTGATAATTAAGTGTATTTTAGAAACCTACAAACTTGCTCTATTTTTGTTTGTGAATTCAGTCACACCACACCTCCATAGCAAAACACTGCAGAACATTCAAATTCTGATCTGCAGTTCCATCTTTAGAAGTTTTATCCATTTGTACAAATCAAACAAGTGCATTATTGGATGCTGAGCTAAAGTTTCACTACACAGCACCTGCATTTAACATATCCAATAACTCCAAAATTCAGTATAACACACTTAAGACCTTAATGCAACTCATTAACTGAGGGGTATTCATTTAGGTCAGGTCTTTCTTCCAGCTAAGGGATTCCTCATCTAAAAACACTAAACAGAAAGCAGACAGATAGCATTTTAAGTTACATACAAAAATTTGTATTTGCAATATTAGTGCAGAGTTTGCAAGGGCACAGCTTGGACAAGAGTTCAAAATTTTGCTAAACCACCCTTGACAACTCTGGTTTTCATACACAAAAATCATGGGCAGCTCCATAGCCCGACTTCTTTAACAATAGCTTGATCCCATAAGGCCATACCTCGCTGACTTAAGTGTAGAAAAGCTCTGAGGCACTAAGGAGTAAGTGGCCAAAATTATTCCACACCTGTAGAGTTACAGGATTCCTGCCTTTAAGAATTGCAAAATATGGATTTATTCATCTCCTTTTCCTTCCCCCTTCCCAAATGAGACAGTTTAATCGTGACCTGGCACATCACAACCAGCTGGAATTTGATGCTATTCCCAGCACTGATCAATCAGGACCTCGAAGTTAGATGGATGCATTAAGGCCCAGGAGATTTTAAAAGTACAGGCTTCAGTTCGTGCAGAGCTGGCAATGGTTTTGTTCCCCCCTATTGTTCAGCAGTCCACAGAGAGTTCTTACAGATGCTGAAAGTTATACTGCAGTGAAACTAAACCTTTAAAAGAGCAAAAACAGAATGTGATTGAATGAAGCTGCAAACTAGAGTGAAGACAGCCTTTAGCAAGATTCTCTAAAAGGGAAAAACAGGCTTAGTATTTTGCAATGACATAAAAAACCCTCCACAAGTTTGAGACTTTTCTTCCAAAAGACTTCATGAATCTGGATAGAAGCCTGCTTTGCACAAGCAAGTTCCATATAAGAATACTGACTGCAGCACTTCTTTACCCCTCAACCTGCCGGTTTGCTGGCTGCCAGCATCAGAAGTTCTTCTGAAATTTAGCTTTGCTTTAAAATACTGTAATTCAAATGACCACTTACTGCAAAGGTAGCCCCTCTTTCAGAAAAGCAGTCACATACTGTAGTAAGTACCTACACTGTCCTCTACAAGGCTATATTTTGTTAGCATGTTGACATATTAAGGTAAGTGGGAAAGGGATTCCTAGATACCATTTATAAGCTTGATCAAAATATTTGCTTGACTATGCTTTTTAAGCTTGCTTTTAGAGTATCTTCATCACGACATTCACATTGCATATTACGTGCGTACAGATTGAACTCTGGAAGTGACCAGCGGAGCTCTGTAGCTGAATTTACATGCTCAATGCAATAATTACTCCATTCTTTTCTTCCTCATGCCAAGCAGATTGTGAAGTTGGTTCCTATACTGTTATTGTGACTAAGGGCCTCGGACAGATCAAGGCACACTAAAGGCAGGTGCTGTGTAAGCATTAGAAAGTGTGGCCAATACGCCTCACTCCTGATCTATGATTACCCTTCAGTTCAGCCTCTGCGGAAGACAGGTTGCCAATGCTGTCACAAAGCGTGATGTTCCTCTGATGCGGACAAATATCCCTGAGGGAATGGGATGAATCCCATGAACTCTATCTCACGTGCAAGTCATGCCAGAATGCACATGTAAAAATAAATAAGTGCTAATAATTTAAAAGACAGCTGTTCAATGCTAAAAACTACAATAACAAGAATGTTTCTTTTCCTTCACCTCTGTACCACTCCAGAAATCAGAAGACGACAAACTGGAGGGAGCAGAAAGGACTTCCCTCTTCTCACATTTCTTTTTAAAGAACTACCCACAGCTTCTAGATAGCAAGTGTACAAGAAACTAAACCACAGATCATCAAAAGTCAAGAAAATCTACACTTCAAAGAGAACACAAGCCATTAATGTAAAACAGTAATAATAAAGCTCCTATACTTCAGAGAAAAGGTTACAGTGCAGTCCCAGAGTCACATATGGTTATGGATATTAAAAAATTGTTACTCAGATAATCACTAGGGGCACAAGCAGGCACTCCAACAGCTGTCAGTATTTCGACTCTGTTTCCCCAAGAAGAGATTGGTATTCCATAGAAAATGTTGCATCCCACTATTTTCACCCACACCTGGGGGAAGTACTTATTATCTCCCTCCTTTTCAATCCTGATCCCACAAGGCTTTCTGCTTTAAGTTACTGAGCAGTTCTAACATAAGCACTGTCTTAAGCGCTTCAGTTGCTCAAGAACTTCAGTGGGGTTTAAAGAGAAAATAAATACATGAGGCAAAACTCTTGTTGAGGCTCTTGAGGAAAAGAAAAAATTGTTTCACTTCAGGGAGGAATCATCAAAATACAAAAAATTTACTGTGAGTCTCAGATGCCAAGGTATACCAAGGAGATCACTGCTCAGCATCAGCATGACCAGATGCAAGATTTCCCCTTCTTCCTGCTTTACTTCTTGGGTCTCTCCAGGCACCCCAGTTTGAGCTCTCAACTTACATGGGTAGTTGCAGGAGGAACTCCTTCCCATTTTACTCAAACTCTGTCATATCAGCACAGTGAGAGAACCGATCGTTTTCAACTTTCCCTTCTCTAAGGCATAGTCTCAGTAAACTTGGGCAAACACTACTCTCTCCTTGCTCTCATAATGATCTGGCACACAATACCAATGGCAGCTTCAGTTATAAGTTGCTTTTTAAACTTACACTCATAATTTCAATGGATCAACCCAATACAGTAGAAAAGTTAGTAAGCACTTGAAACATTAAAAAAGTCCCTACAATCTTTTTATTATATTAGCGTCAATTTTCCTTAGCTCACACTGCCCAGAATGCCACTTTTGACAGAAAAAAAATGAGAACTTTAGTTGCTGATGACATCACTGAGCAACTAATAAGTAGTAACTATCAAAACAGAATGATAAATGTCTTTAGTCATCATGAGACAGTCATGTAATAAGACTGCAAGTGTTTTATTTCTGGAACATGGATTTCTTGACAAAACTTTGGAGTTTGGTTAATATTTTCCGAGCAAATTCTTACATTGCACATCACCTGAGCTAAGGAAAGCTAGCAAGCAAAAGACAGCAATGATCATGTCCAGTGATACTGTGAAAGCTGGCAATATTGTAGGTAACTTAACACAGCTAAGAGACTGCTGACCGCACAGAACTAATATGCATGTGAAATCCCGCCAAAACACTGTCAAACTTGCAAGTGCTGAAGTGCCAGAGATGGAGTGAAAAGCAAGTACAAGCTATCAGTTGATTAAAAGTTAAAGCCACTGCTGTATAAACTACCCTGGAGAGAATGCAGGGGATCCACTTTTGAGAACAGTTTGAAAAACACTTCTACTGCAAAACAAAACAAAAAAATCAACAACTAGAATTTGGAAATACTTAATATCCCTGTACAATTGGTAGACAGCATGCCAGCTAAGGGGGAAAAAAAAGTATTTAATTTGTATTAACATGTTTCTCTTAGTTAAGTTAAATTTTCCCTAGAGGTCTACACAGGAAAAATAGCACACAACATTCAGTTAATGAAGAGCACTCAAAATTATGAGAGGCAAACAAGCTGGAGGTGAATCACATTTTGAGTGCTTCTCTTGAAAGCGTTTCCTCTAATCTTAGGTAAGTAGTTAGTCCTCACCTTTTTTTCCCCTTCAGCAGGCAAAAGGAACAAGAATGTGTCTACAGCAATAGCAGTGATGCACAGGAAAGCAGCGGTATTAACTGTGAAGCTGCATAGATCTGTTCTTGATGTCTATCACAGCAACAGCGCAAGGTGCCAGCATTCGTCCTCTGGGGTAATTGGTTTGAATCAGGTTCTGGTTAAAGTTGAAACAAATCTGTTGGCCACTGCTCAAGCACTATAAAACAACATGTTCCACACCACAAAACCACCAAACGTTTCTGCAAAAGCCAGCAGCGTACAAGACCCACCAGCGCGAATCACCTGGATGACAAATGTTAAGCCATTGGCACCCAGTTAGCACACCAAGGTTATCTGTTATGTTGGGAAGGTACAGTAAAAGCATATGCATAGGGCAAGAGATGAGGGATACTGATGATCATAATGTGTAACATTACCTTGAGTGGTTTCTACTTTGTGTTATGAATTACCATGACTCTTCAAGTGCCTCTAGCAAATGAGACAGCTCCGCTGCTGGCACACACACACAACCCCCAGAGGCCAGAGTTCACATAACACCACGCTGCAAACAACTTGCAAGACATTGAGGCCCCTCCAAAGGCTTGTAAAATATTATGCAGTTCTGCCCATTTCACCCAAATAGCTCCTAAGAACAAAGTATGTCTAAATTTTCTAGGTGTTTCTATAGCTGTTCATGCAATAAATGCACATATCAAATCTATTACAAGTGGGGGGGGGAAATAACCCACCAAAAACACTTCTAAGGGAAAGAAGGGCAATTTTGTATATTTTGCTGGAAATACAACTTTACAAGGTTCGAGAAGCTGAAACATTCACTGCTTCCTAGAAGAACTCAAGTTAAGCTACTGCTGGACTTTAAACATGAATTTTATTAATTGGTCAATTAACACATGACTATAAAAGCTCTTTTTATTTTCAAGGTAATTTCGATATACTAACAGAAACAATTGCAACTATTAGCTAGTGCTATGTCTTTATCTCAGCATTAAGTTTTCTTGCTTTATTAAATACAATTATACATTCACTTATATATGACAAGATTATTGCCTGGGACCACAGAATACTGTACTGGAGTAGTTATTTCCAGAGGTTCAGTAATGCCTTTCCTTTCCACAGTACAAATACCAGTTGTCCGACTCAGCCACCCAATGGGAGAACACATACTACTACTTTTTTTTCCCCCAGAGTTCCAGGACTAGGATTCGCGATGGAACAACTTGTTGAGTGGTGAGGGCTTTTCCTCGGAAAGGCAACAGGACTCTGCTCTACCTCTGCCGTACCTGCAAGGAGATGCTCTTCTCTATTTCTTTAAGTGACAAGTGAATTTGCCTGTGGTTGTTACAACTTTCTCAACACATTCCTCCCTTAAAGAGACTGGCTTACAAAAGAACAACCTTAAACAGAATTTAATTAACTTATTAAACAAACAACCTTGTGACTACTCTCACCCCACACCTCTTTTCCTGAACTCATATTTTGCATCTTATGGCCCAAAGACAGACTGAACAGAGTCTAGTATTTCACTTGTTTTTCTTCTGGACAACATAACATCCACTTTTGAAACTGCAGTATTTGCTTAAATTCATGAGGCCTGATTTTGATTAAACAATATCAGCCGCACTGTACGGGAGGTCTCCAGGGAGGAAGTAAATAGTTTCAATTCTTTGTCCTTGTAAATTCAATTCAGACTAGGTGTGTGCGATCACAAGGAAGTCTGAAAGACAGATTGCAATCCCGAGAAGGAAAATTAACCGGCAAGCTTCTTATGCATCCAGATAGGCCAGGTCCATAACAAAGCTGGAAGATGAGAAATGTTTGCACGATCAGATTACAGAGCTTACTCACAATTCCCAAGATATCTTGAAAAACAGATAGTATCAAGGTGAGGTAGAAGGAGGCTTTTGTTTCATCTGGGATTTTTTTACATTTTTGCAAGTAGGCAAGGAAGAATTTTATTTTCTTTCACAGAAGTCCTAAATGTATTTGCAGCTGCTTATATTTCATTACATTATCCTCAAAGACAGCAAAATCCTCTATACCAGTATTCTCAGTGTTAGGTCTTTTGATTTAACAGCTCTTCTTCTGCACACAGGAAGAAGTTTTGATTCATATTGTTTATGCAAAGCAGTTCCTGTGGAAAGCTGAATTTAGACCAGGGACATGAAGACGCTAATTGCTTTTATGTACATTCCCTCTTATTAATTTAGTAACAGCAAGAAGTGTAACATTTGCATTCAAAGTTTCAGATACTCTGTACATAGATCAAACGACAACCCTGTAACATGCAATATGCTTTGAAATTTAAATACCAGCATAAATTGTATTTATTTCCCTAAACAAGAGAAAATGTCCTAAATTGTGGGGTATTCTGCATCAACAACACGAGGCTTCAAAATTTCTATTTCCTCTACCATCAAAATCATTGCCATAAATTTCCCCAATTCCAGACATTACCAGTATTTCTAACTCTCATCTCCTCTTCAAGGACTGGCTTTTTGTTTTGTTTTGACCTTGTGAGCACTAAGGAGCTGCAGAACTTACAGACTAATGGAGGGGGCAAACATGTGACCTGGTGAACACAGCCAGGTCACAATTCCCAATGGCACCTGCTCTTTTCTTTGTTTTGAGGTGGGTTTTTTTTTTTAAATGAACAAAACAAAGGAAAATGGTTACTACTCAGTCTAGAAATATTGGCAAGACACTGAAACTCCTTCTCTCTGCTTTATTCAAACTCAAACCAGGAGAAGGTAACAACATGAATATACAAGAGTCTTTCAGGCAGCCTGGCTCTACCTGGCCTGGAGAGCATCCACCCATCTGGAAGCTCCTTCAGCACTCATCCCTCTCTGCAAAGTGCAAGTAGTGAAGACTTAAATCTTTGGACTTGGACCCAAGCTCTGCTGAGATGCTCCCAGACAACATGATATCCCTGTTCATTTCATCCTATTATCATAGCATAATTGTTCAGATTTAAAATGAACAGCAGTTAAGATGCATTCCAGGTCATTACTGCAACCAGCTTAATCCTGGTACGAGCTACCTGTGCTGCAGCAACCTTCCTCTGGAACTTGCCTGCTCCCTCTGTTTATACTACTTTAAAATCAACTCTGAACCCTGCAAGACTTTCTCCCTGAAGCAAATTCAAAGTTTAACCCATTTTTTCTGATATTTAATGTAATTCATTAAGGCAATAGGCATTTAACCTGTTTCTTAGACTCGCACAAGAGTTTAATCATTTGTAATAAAGTATAACAATACAGAGTAGTATTTAATCACACAACAAGCAGCAATGAAATGAGAACTCTCTCCTCTGCTTGAATGAGATTTCAAAAAAGCAAATTTAAAATTTTTGAGAAAACTGTCCTCAGAGGGAAAACATTCTGCAGTCTTTACAGACTGCACACTCACTACATTATCTGTTCCCACCATACCTTTTTTCCATTACAATTCATTATATATTCTTCTTTTAAAACCTACCATACACAAGCACCTCATTATAGCATGCAAATTCTTTGGTTGCTAACTTCATTAGTGTGAGTGAGCTGTATTAAGTAATGCTGCTTTTCCCACTTGCTAAATAAAGAGTATTAAAATAATCCATAGAAAGAGAGAAAGAAGTGGCAATTGGAAACTAGACAACTCGAGTCTCATTTGGCAATGCTTAAATTTAGCATCATCTCTCTTAGCCATCCAGCTGTTAATAAGGCAGGCTTGTATACCTGGATGAAGCAAGAAAATTACAATTGCTCCAAATGATACCTAGGTTTTAATTGCAAAAAAGTCTTCATAAATGTACACATAGCAGACAGTTAATATATGCACACCCATGCATGTGTACATGCATTTTAATTATTGTCTTAATTTGCACATGTTTAGTTTGGGGGGGGGTTGGGAACTAACACAAAAAAACTCCATAAAAACAAAAAGAACCCCAAAACCCCCCAAAAAAACCAACATAAAGGCTTGTAGGGTTCGAAAGATTGTGCTTAAACTGCACGCAAAAAACACCTGTGCATGCATGCTTCAGCAATGTCTGCAGGAAGGATTAATTATTTCCCAGCCTCTTACTGTGGGATCCTAAAATTCTTGAGAGCCTGTTTAACAAATGCACACTAGAAGCTGACCAAACCAATTTTAAGGCTAAAATTTCTGCGTCTGCATATTGGATATTTGCATAATAAATGCTGATATTGTTTTTACAGAACCATTTTTCCAACCCTAAATACAAAGTTAAAACTGGTACATGATTTAACATAGACAGCAGATGGGAACAAGACCTGTAAATTCAACATCAACTTTAAATAGATTTTTCACTTGGAGAAGATTTTCATATTTTTAATTTAACAGATTTTTCCTTCATTCTCAGATATGCCCATTATCAAGGGTGGAGGTTTTTGGGGGAGGAACAGATGTGGAGGGTAGCAACCACACGTGCAGATCTTCCTTTACAACAGAAAGGAACAGTTTAATCTGTGAACTCTTGGCATCGGCAGGCCAACAGCTGTAGAAAACTAATTTCAGTGAAACCCCATAGGCAAATATTCTTGCATTCTCCAGAAGCTACATCAATTCACACAAACTGGGAGCAAGCTGTTGCACACAAAGGAAACCTGCTTACATTCACAATAGCTCAACACATCTGATTCAAGTCATGTGTCAAAGTGAAACAATCCAATTAATATTCCATTCAGTATCTTCAGGAAGAATTAGTATACACAGATTTTTCAAGTAATTACTTAGCAAAGCTGTTTGTGCAAATCATGCAAAATGAAGATGAATTGCAGGAAGCTCAGACCTCTGCTTAGTTCAAAACATTATTAAAATATATTACATGACAGCAAACCAGAAACTTTTAAGAAGTTAAGCAGTGTAAGAATCCATTATTTGCTTCTATTTTTGGCATTAAGAAACCAAAATAATACAAGCATATCACTGCAGGAACTTGTTGTAAGAAGTCATAGCAAAGTCTACTAGCTTGATCTGGAGGAAGAGCAGCCTTCGGTCCATCAGGAGGCATATCACGGCTACCTACATTTTAAGAGATGATTAAACATATTGTGTGCCTCCAGAAATCAGAGTTAGGGTGTTTGATTTTTTTAAAGTACTGAGATTAGCTCTTAGTCTTCTTATTTGATCATATAAAAAAGAAAAGTTACTGAATAAGGAAGTCAGCAATTCTTGCGCAGTTTCTACCAAATCAATCAGTTATTATGGAAGAAAACTGCCTCAGTGGGTAACCAAATCACCATCATCTTACTGGAAAGAAAAAATTAGTAACATTTTACAGGAATGGCAATTCTGTTAAATATTGTATGTAACCTCTGACATAAAAATATCCTTTACCATTATGAGGTAAATAAAAATGTATATTTCTAAATTTCAGAAGATTAAGTATATACACAGCAAATTCTATGTTTGCACCTGCAATTAAAAGAATCTTAAACCAAGACAGCAAGTCAAGCAGGGGTGGGAATGGGTGCATCTGCAAGATAGGAACTGATTGGCAGGGTAGTAATGACAGCTTTGAATAACAGACCGATGCTTTGCGCACTTATCCTCTGATCAACTACAAGAGGTTTTAAACGAAAAGTATCTAAATACAATTCATTGCTTACCTTACGAAATAACAAATTACGTTTTAGCAACAAAATGGACCTGGTTAGTAAAATCTGCATTCATAACAGATTTTCAAAACTGCCTAAGACTTGTGTAGCTTCAATAAACCAAAGCACAACACTTTTATTCTGAGATGTTTTCGTCTCCAAGCACCTTAATAAAAGAGTTTCTTCCTAGCCCACTTATATTCTGATTAAATATCTGGCAGTATAAAAGATTAATTTATAAAACTCACACATGGAAATGGTCATTTTTAACAGTCTGTTGTGCTATTCTCTCACAGAACCTCTTATTCAACCAAAGCCTGCACAGCTCTTCACCAGCTACCCAGCTCTGGCAATCTCCCACCTTTCATTGTGTCTTTCAGTTGAGACAAGGCAGAAACACATTCCTTCCCAACTTCTAGAAATCAGATTAAAAACCAGCGACTGCTTCCAGAAGAGTTACAAATTTATTACTTGGGAGACAACAGCTATCAGCACCTGGTTACATATACTAGGTACGATGCTCTTAAACGTGCTCTCAGGTCTTTGAAATTCTAAAATTAAGCAGTGATTTTAGCATCCATTAAATGCAACTTGAGAAGTACAAGTATTTTACTGTTTTAATGAACCTGAAGCTCATCTCTCCAACCTTTAATTCTCCTTACCTTCCATTTTAAGGACTATTTTCACAAGCTGGCTTCTTTTAAAGCCTCTAGCCCAAGGAGTACTGACCAGCATTCACACAGGCTACTGTTTTCCATTGTCAGCTTTTGGACAAATGCTAATTTTATGGATTATCTACAGAATACCAAGAACTAGTAGCCTTAGCTTGCTATTGATGTTAGATGGCAACATTAAATATCTCTAATATTTGTTTTCTGCAGTCATTCCACTTCGGTAGTTTTCCTGCATTTATCTGACAGAATCATTTAGATTTTGACATGTATCAGTGACCATATTGACACAGCCTGATAAACACAATGGCATTACATCTTACACAGAAGTAGGAGCTGGAAGTAAAAAAAAAAAAATCATTAATAGATATTCCCACACAAGTACAAAGATTATTCAGTCTTGGCTCTGGGTAATCAATAGAGTATACTGTGAGTATTCGATAAAGAAACAAAAAAGGAATTAAACTTTCTAGTTTCATACAGAAAAGGAAGAAGGCTGATGAAGTACAAGCACACTATCTATTTTTGTTCCATCTATATTTTATTTTACCAAATTATGTATGCTACTAGGCCTCCACATTCTGGTACTGAAGAGAAAAGAAAAAAAAAAACAACCTCTAATCATTCTTCCTTCTGCCCCTGCTGAGAGCAAATGTGCAAAATTAATATGCCACAAAGAGCTTAGACCAAGAACAGGAAGGTGCAGCAGTCACACAATTCAGCGACAGTAGTTTCACTCACCACCACGAGGCAGACAAAAACCTGGTGCTATGAAGACAAACTTTTTACTTCTCTGCCACCCTTCAGTGTTTCATTTTTACCATTTGCTTTGTCTGACAGCTGGCCTGCAGATACAATTCTGTCTGTAACTTCTTTTCTTAACATCTCAAATATAGAAATACTCTTGAAGCTTAGAGTGCCTTTCTTCTCAGATTCATGTGTACAATGGAGCACACACCATGTAATGAAAAGAGTTAACATAGTACAGTAATTAGTGCCAATTTACAAATACAATCTTATATGTAAGCCTTACTGCACCTGTGAACTACAGATCACACTCAGAAATATTTAAATGGGTAAAGTCCCATCTATTTTTACCTCTTCCACACAGACCAAGCTACTCCACCAATCACAAGTAAGACTAAGGAACATACTCATAGAGGTTCAGAGCACTCCATCTGAAAGGTATCTCTTGCTCTATGGAGTCCTTTTTGCCTGTCCTAAGATGTACAGGAAAGAAAAGTGCAGCTTATCTGTCCCAGACTGATTAACAGGTTTAATAATGGTAAAGGTGGAGGATTTTTTGCTCTTCTCTCTGATGTCAAATGATAGGACAAGGGGCAATGGGTGCAAGGTGGAGCACTGGAGGATCCATGTGAACATAAGGGAAGACTTCTTCACTGTGTGGGTAACAGTACTGGACCAGGCTGCCCAGAGAGGCTGGGGAGTCTCCTTCTCTGGAGACATTCAAAACCCGCATTCCTGTGTGACCTAGTCTAGGTGATCCTGCTCTGGCAGGGGGGTTGGACTGGATGATCTTTTGAGGTCCCTACCAACTCCTAAAATCCTGTGATTCTGTGATTTTTCAGGTGTGTACAGCAATATGAGCCCCAAGCAGCCAGCATATGAGAGAGGAGAATTAGAGAAGGGGCAATTCAGAATTTAAAGGCAACAAAAACTACAACCTAAAGCTCTAATGGAAGGTGGGAACCTTCCATGGTTCACTATTCCTCTTGTTAGCAGGCCAGGAAGATTAATTAGTTCAGATTAATGGGGAAGGGGGAGAGACCACCTTCTTCCAAAGCATCAGCAATCTGTCACAACTACAGAGAGGATGCATTAATGTTTCTACTTACATTAAATTTTGAGGTTGATGTGCCCTGCTCAAACACTTAATATCTGATCAAATCATCACAGCTGAGTCATGATAAAACTCTTCCCAAGTCAGACTGGCAGAGAGCCACTGAGATTTATAGGTACATATTTTTCCACATCTTTATTTAACATGGTATGTATGCTTCCTAAGCAAAACTCCCTGATGAAACAGGCCATTGCGGAGACATTTTTCCCTCACCTCCACCTTACTTTTTGAGGCTAATGATTCCTTCCCAAATCCCAAAACCCCCAGGAGATGCACTGAACAGCTAAGAGCATATGGTTTGTGGTTGCACACTGGTATGTGAAGCAGACAAATCCCTCTAGACCAGCCCACTTACCAAACGCCGTTGTAGTAAACATGAATCTAGGCCAACATTTCCAGCAAGAAAAAACAGCTACAAATGGTGGAGGTCATTTCACTGCAACTGCAAATTGAATAGCTCAGCTTGTAAGACACAGATGCTCTGGACTATGCAAGGCTTTACTCAGCTCTGCTTCTCTTTTGGAGAACTTCTTGTCTAGTCTGTAATGAATCAGTGTTTCCATACCACAGCAGAACCACATAGCATAAATCAGCTACAGACGAAAAGTTACCATCAACTAAAAAAGTAAAATCCATCACTAAAGCATTTTGAAGGTACTCAGCAAGTTGCTGTAGCCACACATTGATCCATCCCACCAAGAAAGAAATCTGACAGCAGCTACTTACTCACTGCCATGTGGAAAAAAAGAAAAATAATAATTAAATTATGAGATGAATTTGAGCACATTTTCTTAATTAAAAGAATTAGAAATGGGAACTCATTTCAGGACTTCATTTTTTAGAGTGCTACTCAGAAACCTAACACTATTTTTATTATATTTTCCAGTGTTCCTGGTGTCTAAAGACCAAGTTATAAATTATGTGGTAGGCTGTTTAGGACAGCAAAATGGTCAAAAAGCCTTCAGTAACAGTGCTGATATTGAAAATTATACTTAATACTTGAATGGCATCTTACCCAGCCTTGTCAGCAAACCGCAAAGTGGTAACAATCTATTCCATCACTATGACTTATAACAGTTCTTCAGTCCTGTTTGTTATCGCTTTGCAAATCTCTGAAATAATGTAAATTACAGAGTAGTTTAAAATTTTTGCTACAAGGTACTTTTTGAAGAATGAAGTGTTTCCTATGCTTGTTTTCGTATTACTAAAGAACGTTTCTGTACCCTGACTATGGTTTCATGTTTAAGAGCAATATAGCATGATTCCCAGGTCCTATGCTGTCATCATTTAAGTGCTGCTCTTCAGAGGGACACAGCTTCCAAGGCAACTACTTCTACACCACACTTTAAAGCAAAGTTCCTCAACAAGCTCTGAGCAAGCATCCTCCACACTGAGGAGCAGCAAGGGGCAGCTCCAATTAGACCAATGTAACAACACACAAGAAGGGAACCAGAAATTTCTGCCTGGTCTTGCAGTGACCACATATATGGACATACCCACAGAATACTGGAAATATTCATAGCCTATATCCCACTCTTTCAGTTTTATGAAGGTAATAAGGGTAGACATTCGCAAACCCCAAAACCCTAACCACTCTAAAACCGCTTGATTGATTCAGTCTCATCCACCTGAAGTGCCTCTATACCCTCCAGATCAGCAGCACAACATTCATTTGTTATGGTTCTTGTCGTCACAGAACTCATGTTAAGGTTACAAGAGTATAGGATAAAGAAACTTGAAACCATTCCAGTCCCAGGAACCAAATCCAGCAAGTACCACAAGAGCTTCAGGACGAGTTGTTCTACAAATCACTAACGAACAAAAAGAGCTCTCCTGCAGCTAAGCCCCCTCTAAATGTACCGGCTGGACTCATCTGCTGCGAAGAGCTGCATCTGCCCCCCCCCCCCCCCCCCTTCTTTTTTCCCATCTGTTTAAACAAACAGTCGAAGCTCAGAAAGGAAATTATCAAATTGGGATTCTGTGCTAACCTGAAGGAGGAAAGGCTTTCAGTGCTACAGAGAGAACTTAGACCAAAAAAGGGAGTAGAGGAATAAAAAGCTTTTTCTCTCTCAAAAAATTTCTTATGGCAAGAATTTTGTACCAAAAGTTTTGTTCTGTTCATATAATCTGAAGCATTGCAGAGGTACAAACTTAATGATCTAGGAAGTGCCAAAGTAATTTTTCAAAACATTAGACAAAACCTGTCTAAATGATCTCACAAATACCGAAGAAACCCATTCTTAAGTCTCTACTTTTTCTGTTCTGTTTACAGAAATCTTTTCAGAGATTGGTTGCTATTAGCTGTCTTGAATTCTTTTCTTGGTATATGTATTTTAATGAAATATTTTTCATTCCATTCTGTACTAAATCAAAATACTACAGCCAGATTCACTGAGCAGCTGTAAGTCCCTTGAACAGACAGAACAGAGGAGGAACCTGCCCTGAACAACTACTGCTAACCTCAAACTCCGACTTGCAACCATTTGCACCATTTCAACCTGTATCAGTGGAAAGAGGTTCTAAGTATAGACAGTCTTAATTGTATTTTGATCTATTCTTCCCAGTGATTTAGCTTGGAGAGTAGGAGTACCACTTACACTTACAACCAAGAAGACAAATGTCTTAGGTGATTAGAAGTGCTTCATAATGTGATTATTTTCTACAGAAACGTACTCAATAGTGTGCACTGGACTCTAAAGGAACTTCAGAATACAGTTTGGCATTGAATTCTATGAAAGGCCAAATTTTCAAGAATTATCACATCAACTTTACAACTCAGAGTTTCCTGAAGTACACGAAACATTTCGTTAAAAATTCTGATCTCACACCACAGATATCTGGATCACAGCTTGGCTACTGAGAGCTTCCACTTCAGAAATGAATTGCAAAGAATTAGAAACATTTGCATCCACAACAAATAGCGATGAAAAGGTATTGGTCTGAAGTAACATGAGTTCTAACGCCAAGAAAAACTCTAAAATATTGCATTTATTTTAAATCCTTTGTTACTGTAGGCACTTTTATACACTAGCTGTCATATACAACCAGTACTTCAGCACACGTATGTGAGTTTTGTTATTTAGGTTTAAACTAAGAATAGATTTGCAAGATAAGAAATGCTAAAGCTAAAGATTTGTACTTGTTAGAATGCCAGAGCAAAAATAGCAGTCCGTCCTCACTTCTCCCACAAGGAGCTTTGCAAAAACACTTTCAAACTGAATTCTTTAGCTGTTATACTGCCTACTTTACCTCTGGAAACATTTATTAAAAAAAATCTAGGCTTCATGATTGAATTTTTCTGAAACAATTCCCCCCCCCCCCCTACATCCTGAAGGATACCTCTCTCATCTAACAGCTATTCTGGTCTCTTCCTATCCTAAGGGCCCAAGTTAATGCAGCTATAGGAAACTCACTTCCTTCCCACACTGGTTATTTTTCTTCCTAATAGATTCAAAGACTGATCTCTGATAAGACATTTAGTCATTGGGAGTGGGAGGGGGCAGAGAGGAGCAGAATCCCTTTAGCAATTAAAGGAAAATGCTGATTCAGGTCAGGCCAGCTGTCAAACAACATTACGTGCAGGATGTTTAACATCCGTGACATTATCTCATTACTACTCATTACAATCACTACGCATTCTGTTATAAGAGAAAGAAAATACCTGTTACTTATGATGGAAAATACTCAAAAACTATCAATTCCATTGGCCAATATTAAATACTTTATTAGTTGGGCACCTCCTCTGTATCCGTTCAAGCCTAGCTTTCAAGTGAGGCAAATAAACATCTCCATGAACTTATTTCACAACGTGGTAGCGCTGAAAAATGCACTTTTGCATAGGTTTCTTAAAAGCTATCAACTAAATGTGAACATCACTATAGATTTATTGCACGCATTAATACTGACCAACGTATGACTGACACAAAAAGCCACAGAAGAACCATTTCACTGTGGGGCAGTTTGTGACAGCACGAAGCCTTGGGACACCTGCTCAATGCAAGTGTTGCTTTGCCCTGTGCCAGGGGTAGGAGGAAAGGGCTACAAACAGAGGACAGAAGATGCAGCCTGACATCCAAGCCAGCTGTTGTCCACGTGGTACCTTCACACAGTAACTCCAACCAGCTACAAGCCCCTTGGAAATCCTACATAAAAAGTGACTGGCCTTTCTCCTCCTGTACATACAATTTTTAAATGTATTGTTTCTGTACAATCCCTATGTGTCCTCGTTCTGCAAGGTTACAGCAGAAAATGTAATGGTATTTAAGCTTTCAAGAGAGGAAGTAATTTTATTTAAAGATGAAAAGCACCATGTGTGGTTAAACAAGGCTCACTGACTATATCTTTTAACTTATTTTGCCAGTTTTGCACCACCTCCAAACCATAAAAACACTATTCCCATTTTACAGATGAGGCTGGAATGAAACCAGATTTGCCATCCATTCATATTACAGGATATAATGAAAGCTACTTAACCTCAGGGCTAAACAACAGTAACACATATTGAAAAGTAATATTACCACTATTTCAGTTTCAGATTGAAGACAAAAATACTGTTCACCACCTTTCCTCGAGGAGAATTTTTAACACCACAGTCACAAAGCCAAGTGAACGAAACAGCAGCTTCTCAATAATCTAAAATTAGCTACAAGTCGTATCAACACTCAGTAACTTCTTACTGCTATTTTCAACATCAGCATGTAGGAAAGGAAGTTTCATTTAAGATCTGCTGTTGCACTGCCAACATTACTTCAAAAGTGTTGAAAGTTTACCTAAGCTTTTTAAGATAAATCAGTATGGCAGTCCATTTCGGTTTTATCCTTCATTGCAAGAGGAAGTCACAGTATCCTTGGCTACAAGCTTTGCTCCTGTAGACTACGCAGAAGATTTCCTACAACAGATCTTATCTGACCTTCTTTGATGTAGCCAGAAGAAATATGTCATTAGATGATGCACAGCATTTCTTGTTTCTACTAATCCAAGGTTACGCAGTCTACAGCTTAAGGGATCAGAGATGAAAAGGTCACACGTTACAACAAAGGAAAAAAAAAAGTTTTGTATCTAAAACTGCTATCCATAGCCTTTTCTAAGGATTATATGCTACTGCATCAAGACCATTGTCCAGACTTACAGACCAAAATGAAAAATGTAGATTTTTTTTAAATTTCCTCTCTTCTTGTACAGCAAAGAGCCATAAAGAGCAGGGTGACTGCAATATGTGTGTGTTAATATGCAAATTTAAAATAATGATAATGAAAGTTATTGACAATCTTTATATATTATCATCAGCTTATTACAAAGCTCAGCAGTACTTATTAGGCAGTAAAACAGGAAACCAGCAAAGATGATCAATACAAGTCATCTCGAAACCACTGCTCTGCATCTGGTGCCATCGTTTTAGCCATTATGGGATAAAAATGCTTTTTGAACAAGCTAACATTTCCAGCAGATTGCATCTTTCTCAGTTGACCTTCAGCTACAACATTATCCCCCACCCCCATCACCACTGCATACAGAAAGAGACTAATCGTGGAGCTACAGTCAAATCTCACAGCACCAAAGTTGTGCCCGCCTCCACTCCTGACCCCTAAAGCCAGAAGTGAGGTCCATGAATTTAACCTCATGCCCCAGAGAAACCTGCAAAGGCAAACACCTTATTTCTGTCTAACTCATTTTTCACTACAGAACAGCATCTGCTTGATTTCACTTGTAAAAGATGTACATTGAAGCACCTGAAATAT
The DNA here is from genome assembly GCF_000695765.1 of Mesitornis unicolor. Lineage (NCBI taxonomy): Eukaryota > Metazoa > Chordata > Aves > Mesitornithiformes > Mesitornithidae > Mesitornis > Mesitornis unicolor. Next base: position 47,410 of record NW_010198242.1, read on the forward strand.
GTAATTGTAGTTGTGATGATTCCCATTTTGTTGTGAAGCTATATACCAGAAAAATACTGCTATTACTAATGCATTAAATCAGTTATATGCTTTATAACCTAAATTGCATTGCTTCTAAGCTTGTGGTCTGATCTGTCCCTGGAAACGCAGTTTATTTTTCTCTGCAAGAAAAAAAACAGTACTGTGAATATATTTCAAAAGCAGATAAAACAGAACTCCATTTCTAATTATATTAAGAGGAACCAGAAAGGACAGACTGCCTAAGACAAAAAGCCACTATGTAAGATCTTGCTAAAGCAGTGCTGGGTGAAGCAGCTGGCCTGCCCTCTCCTTAAGGCACTTCATCCACAGTTAAGCTTTCCCTTTTAACAGTAAAGCACATTTATGTCCAGCAGCACTGAACAAAACATTAAGCAGGACCAGAGGGCAAAATATGCTGCTGAAACAGTCCACAATGTATGTGCATAGCTGGGAGAAGTGTGACCATACACATCAATACATGATCAAACCCATCTTCCTATATACCTTTCTCAACGGACTGTGAACCCTCAGGACAGTCACAGTATGACTATTCAGAGGTTTGGTGTTGGGCTTTTAGTTTGGGATTTTAGGGGTGGTGGAGTGGGGTTTGTTTGCTTGGGGGATGTTTTGTTGTTTTTAGGGGGTTTGTATTGTCTTACTTACTTTTCCCCAGTAAAGTGCAGTAGCTGAAAAGTACACATGGCAATAGTCTGACTAATGAGATGGGGCTTTAGAATAGTGCCCAGTATTCTCTACTCATGTTAAGGCAGAAAGGAGTGATTCTACCATTATCACATTTCTAAGTACACATAGGAAATCAGAACACTGAGGAGTGCTGTTAGCACCAGTTCCCCCAGATTCAGTCCTTGAAGCTCACAAGGTGCAAATGGAACAAGGAAGAAACAGAAACCAACAAATACTGGTTTCTGAGGAACTATTTCTCACCATACATGCCTCCTAATTTCCACCACCCATGGAACCTCCATGTGATGAGGAAAGGATATTTGAGCCATGGCATACAGTTTGAGGTACACATATAGTCTCAGATTAGCATTTCAGAGAAAAGGAGTGATTCAGACCCAGGAAAAGTAGGAAGAAGGTGGAAGATGGGAATGAAAGGACATAAGCCCTGGTTTGGGTCAGCTGGAGAGACCAAGGGGGTTGCCAGGTAAGAGACAAGAGAGAAAAAGAATTAGAGAATGGAGATGATAAAACATAACTCACGAGCATCTTTTTCCTTCAATTCTATCCCTCACTTCCCACAGACCTCCAAAAAAAAGTCCCATTTCTTTTCGTAATATTCTGTAGTCCTGACAGGCAGTCCTAAGATTTGGGACAGATGAAAACAACCTCAATTACAATCAGTTAATTTGAGCTGATGATCAGTCCTATCAGTTTCAAAAGGAGATGTACTGCTGAACAAGTTTTGTCCAAGGACGTTTCCCAGGTTCATTTCCCTGCACTTACTAAACAGTCAACTGAAAAACACAATGTGCTGAGGCACAACTTCACTCAATCAACTTCGCTCATGGCAACCATTTAACACTTCCCCTCCATCTCAGCAAACATTCAATCCAAAAGCAATGAGCTACACAAACACAGGGTAAATATAATGAAAATAATAAAATCCAGCAATACAGCCCAAGTTAAGTAGTCCAAAGGCCTGACTACACTACCCGATAGAAGTTTTCAGAATAAAACTTATGTCTTTCTCCTTTTTCTCTAAAGAATCCTCTTCACTCTTTTTATTCTTTATATATATTCTTTACACTTTTGTTCTACATACATAATGCACCTGGTCTGCCTGGCAAAGAGAGAAGACCAAGACAGATGAATCTTTATGCATGTAAAAACGTACTGACATTCTCAAGAAAAACATTCTTTGTATGGTGACGCAAGAGTGCAAATTTTATAGAGAGCTCTTAAAAAACCCACATAGTATGTTTGCCTGTCTAAGCACGTGTACTTCATTAAAGAGATAAACCAGCTTTGACAGCTATAGTATGTTCTGTGAATACCACAAGGATATTTTTTTATCATGGTTCATGCAAATAGTTCCATTCAGTTACTAATTTATTCAAAACTGATGAACCCACAGGGAGTTCCAGGAACAGGAGAGCTTATTTTCCAGTCTACCAGTAAAATGAAAGTGTGATCTCTTCTAGCTCCACAAACAAATCTTGAGGGACATGGGTAAGCAAAATCAATTAGATCTAGTCCCTTCACTACAAATACTTTGTTTGGTAAGTAGACTTGAGAGAGAAAGCTCTGTTAAGTGTAATTTTTCTTATAAATGTAATTCTTAGTTTCTTAGAGTATGCAAGGCAAATGGAATGCAAAAAATATTTAAAATCTATCATTTGTATGGATTTTCACTGAATCATCAAGTACTCTAAGTTTGAAGAGACCTTCAGAGGTCATCTTGTCCAAGCTCCTGCACTAAGCAGGGCTAATTTCGAAGAAAGCTAAGTTTGCTCCATACCTTGATCAGTCTAATTATCAATGGCTGCAAGAACAGAGAAACCTGGGAAACCTCTTCCAGTGATTAACCACTCACACTGTGGATATTTTTTAGCCTTTTACCTAATCAGAATTTCCCTGCTACAGTGTGAATGTTGTCTTTTGTGCTTTCATTACGTACCTCCAAGGAGGATATTCCTTTAGGTAGCTGAAGACAGCAACTCTTAGTCCTCTCATCTTCCAGTTGAGCAAACCCAACTTCCTCAGCCTCCCCCTACACTTATGCTCTTGCCCCCAGACCATCTCAGTGCTCCTCTGCTGGACTTGCTCATCTTCATAAATCCTCCTTCTGCACTGGGAAGCCTCAGACTGGACACAATTCCCCAAAAGCAAGCTCTTAGGTGCCAAGAAGAGGGGAGCCACCACTTCCCTTGACCTTCTCGTTGCGCTTTTGCTAATACAAACCAGTATGTCATTGTCTCAAGAGTGCAACACAGTAATATCCAAGGTTCTGCAACACAACAATGTTTATACAAAAGTAGCCTGGTAAAATAGGAAAAAAAGGAAAAAATCTTGCAATTAGAAGTGTCATTCACCGTTTTCTAACAGAGTAAAAATTAAAGACTGTACATGAGTGAACACTGGAAGAACTACCATATTTAATTTAAAGTTACATTTTATACTAAATAGTTATATACTTAGTCACTATCCAATATATCATAAAAGTTATAGGTCAAACAGAATGAAATAATTTTTACAGTTAGTATTTCTTGATTTTTTTAGAGTAATGATGTGGGCAATAAAAATTAACACCTTAGAATCAATCTATTTTTATGACTCCATTGTGTTTTTTTTAAAAAATAAAAGGCTGCTAATCCAGGTTACGTTTTTATACCATTTTTCTTCAGTTCACACTAGCTGCACTAGATATAGCCACATCCTCAAAACAGATAGAGGGCTAGGCTTTTGAAGAGACTGCCTGACTAGCCTGAGCAATGGCATCCAAGGAACCAGCGTCCTGTCAGCCAAGCAGGCTTTGCTCCAGCAAACAGAACTGTGGTCTCCATTTATGATCAGCAACGAAACCCTCCTGATGAAAATCACAAAAAAGCTGAATATACTCTTACAAAACCTCAGATCACAGCAAACATCAGTGTCATGAAACACAAAATATTTCTGGCAAGGCATTTCCTTATGGACTCCTAGAGAAGACTAAGCCATCTGCTTACTCAAAAATCAATCCCGATGAGATTAAATTAAACAGGATAGTATCGCATGAGATAGCAAGAATTGCACTTAGGTGTTGTAGAGCAGTGTTTTGCCAAAGGTTGAACTCAGGATGATGGGATTCACTGTAAAAATTATGAGTTTATCGTCATCAATGAAGAGTTTAGATCACTATTTAGAGTGCTATCCCAGGAGAGAAGGAAAATGAAAAGGAGAAGTAGAAAAATCCTGTAAAGATGCTTTTTAGCAAGTGTCAGAAAGTATTTCTGCCAGTTTTACAGAAAATGAGTATCTGGAAATACAATAAAGCAGTCTGTTTACTCATCTGCAAATCACATGAGTACGTACCAGTAGACTAACTTGGGGTTTGATAGAAACAATAACACATCAGTGATTTTCTGGAATCTCAGCACATCACAACAAACATGTTCATCCACAATAAAACTTATATTCTATCCATGATCGGTAAAGTCTCAGTGTTGCAAAATCTGAGTGTTGTGCTACAGCAACATTTATTCAGTAACTCAGAGAAAAAAAAGATTGACTATGTCTTTCTGACAACAAATGTTTCTAGCTATTTTTTGGTATTGCTCATTGTAGAAAAAGTAACATTTTTGTCCCTTAGATGTAAACGATTTTGGACATTTGGAAGGACAAGACATTGGACTACATGACAGTTGCAAATGCTATCATCCACATTTTGAAAGATCTGTTTTCTCTCATTCAACGTTTCTTAATTTTTTTTTTCATGAAACATGAAGTATCAAGCACTGATTCTGCTCTGTGGTGGCTTCTGGCTGAAAGCATTGCTAAACTAGATATTCTAGTTCTCACCTAAAATTACAAGTGATTTTAACAGATTCTTGTTTCAGAATAGAAAGATGAGAGGCAATATCAGCTCAGTGTCTTTGACAACCTGCATTGTCAAGAACGAAAAACGTATCTTGTAATAAAAAGCTCTACACAGAATTATATGGTAAACCGGTACAGAAAGCTCCCTTCTTCGTATATATCATGTTTTCAACATTACTTCTTCTATTTTATTTTCCCTTTTCTATTGCATAGTATTTGATGTGCCCTTATTCCTGTGCGATTAAAAGTGAAGTCCAGTCAGCAACCAGAGAAATGTGGTTTACTCATAAAAACAAGGAAAAGAAACCTGCTGCAGTGTCTGCTTATGAAGCAATGCTGAATCTCATCACTAAGAGATTCTCTTCATCTTCTAAAAAGACATACTGATCATGAAACCCAGTTAAAGAAGAAGAAAAAAAAAAAAAAGAAAATGAGCTAGAAATCAGCTCAGCTGATAACACCTGCCTTTCATTTCCTCTACCAATTTGCGCAGTTCAACACACACCCACTTTTCCAGTCCCTCAAAGGCTCCTCTTATCTTTTTTCCCAAGAAACACCCTAGTAAGAAAGCTGACTGGAGGTCTCCTGCCCAGCCTCATTCACCAGGTGCCCACGTGCCCTGACAGAGCCAGGACACACCCTGCAGGTCTGCAGTGCCCACATATCCCAAGTGCCCAGGGCACAAGGGGATGCCCCCAGGTGTACACTCATTCCTCTGCCCTCCAGCAGCAAACGCCAACAGGGACCCAGGCAGGAGGGCACGTTCTCTGTACTCTGTAGCTGACCTAGAAGCAGCCTTCAGAGCAGTGCTGACAAAGGCCACTAAGCTGCCTACTCTGTGGTTATATGATAACAAAAGAAAATTTTTAAAAAGGAAGTAAATGCAAATAAAGTACCGCATTTTTCATTCTCAGGATCCAGTAGGACTATTGCATTTTCCATCATCACGGAAGTCTGGAAATAGCCTGAAGTCAAAAACTCTTAGGACACCAAAACATTCCTCATGTGCAGAGACTATACACGAGCACTGCTTTGAGAACCTGACACTATTCTACCAAAACCAGACTTATAGTCAGCTTTATGTTTTGGCCATAAATAAACTACAAATATCATTAGGACTTTTAATAACCTGACATGGTGTGTGATTAGTTTGCTACCTGATGTCCTAATTCTCCCCTACAGAGTCAGATTGTGAAATCTTGCCCTCTAATTGTATTGTTTGGCTTCAAGTATTACTGTTAATTAATTACTTGTGCTATAGATACTGCAACTCTAGCGTCAACTAAATAGAAACTTGCTGTACTTAAAAGGCAATCTATCTCTCCTGCTTCCACTACCCTGAGAAAGCTGGCGAAGTGAGGACTGAGGAGCACTTCAAGAGAAGTGGAGGAAAGACAATTTGTCTTTTCAACTTTTCCCACAGCACAACCTGGTCCTACTCTCTGGAACAAAATTTGACCTTCCTCTGGAGGGGAGAATGGCAGGGAGAGCCCTCTTAAGCACAACCCTCCTCCTAAACACATTTCATATCCCATCAAGACACCCCCCTAACCATCAGTGTCCCTTAGCACAGATGCAGAGCTCATCTAAAACCCTGAGACTATTTTTAACAGAAAAGCGCTCAAGAAACCAAATGCTGACCTCTTTTACATTCTATAGGAAGAAAGATGAAAAGTGAGGTGGGTGGGAATGACCACAATTGCAGAAATTATGCATTAGGTGAGGTACTGAACATATCTGTCTTCAGCTTTCTAGAAGTCACAGATGCACAGATTGCAAGTCTTGATTAAAAATAAAAACTGAAAAAAATAGCAAAGTACTCAAGCAATAGTATTACATAAACCTAGATTATATTTTTGTCCAGTAATTTAATGTCTTACAAAAGGGATAATTAAGTGAAGGTAGTGTCTAATATACTTCAGCTCACTAGATGTCCTAAAATTCCCTTCTGTCCTTACATGGTGAATTTATGTGAAAAATGTATTTTTTTATTCTGATTTTCTTCAGATAGTCCTTATTGGCTTCAAAAGCAATTCCATTTAATATTTTCAAGCAGAACATACAGGCAACAGCATACTTGCCTCCCCTTTTCTTTACACACTAGATATCCATAACATATTTTTTTGACATACAACCTTTTGCAGCTGGTACTCCAAGAACAGTTCTCTTGCATCTGTGTATTACCTTCTTCCAGAAAATAGCATCTGGGGACTTACAGAGTGACAGAAGCTTTTCCCCCTGTGGACTACATTTTGGCATTAAAAAGCAAATGCTGAGCCAGAAGTTTCCCTCGCTAACACAAGTGCAAATTCAATCCTGCCACCCTTCAAAATAAACTTAATTTACAGCAGTAGAACTCAACATCAGAATCAGACCCTCTGTCACCAGCTAACTAGCAACCCGATGTTTAAATGTGTTCAGCAACCCTACATACTCAAGTGCAGAAAGGTGACCTTTTCCATCTCAAATAAGCACATTTCTGGCTGCTTCCCCACACTTACATTTCTATGCAGCTCTGAACTGATGCCACTGTAAAAGCCAGCCTCATACTCTCTTTTTTTTTGACTCATGTTGCTACAGAAGCACTTGCCTCGCTCTCCCTCTATTTAGGTTAGGATGAGATTTTTGGTTTATTTTTTTAAGGAAATGATAGCACAGCTACTTTTGAAGACTGTGTGTAGTTACTAGTTCAAAGCCATGAATCAAACCACAGAGTTTCTCAGCATAGCTGTCTTAATTGAGTGTGGGTTCAAACCAATTTCAAAACAGTCTTTCAGAAATACTTTAATTATTAATATTACTCTCATATTAGTGTCATTTTTGTATGAAAGAATGTATTTTAAGTGTTAGTTGTCATGCCTACCGGGACTATTGTGTTACCTGCACAGGATTCCCTGCACGGATGAATCAATGAAATGTCACTTTGATTTGTTCAGAGTTGAAGATGAAGAAGCAGTGGGGGAACCAACACAGGCAAATACACAAGATTATGTGAAATACGGGGTGGAAGTGGAATCATCTCACACGCACCTCTGAACAGAGCAGAATGCTTTCTCAGTAAAAACTCTTTGTTAGTGTAAGGAAGGTCAAAGCTAAGGTTAGGCATTTTATTTCAAAATATTTACCCAACCTGTTTCTTGTTTCCTTTCTGTGAAAGAGACTTCAAGGTATCAGAAGACTGAGAGAATTACAAGTACACCACTGCTATCAACAACTCGAAAAGCCTATTATTTCAAAGGAGTTCAAGTTGGATGAATGGATGGGATGGAGGCCCTACCATACCTCAAGTTCAATGACAGAGCCATGATGAAAATAAAGAACAGATTTTTTTTTCCCTTTCTCCCCTGCAGTTCTACTCTAGGTCAGCATAAACTGGATTCCTCCTTCACACTTTTGATAGATGTAAATTGAGGGCTAAATAAAATACAATGTCTCAATCCTTCAGTGTATGCAAAAATTAACCCTTTCAGAGAACCACCAGTGGCTGCCTAGCACATGGAAGCTGAGACACGCAAGGGAATACTCAGCACTGCATGTCTGCCAGCGCTCCCTCCCCAGATGGACTCCAACCCCCTTTCTTCCAAATTTGAAACATGATCTCTTACCTTTCCACAAAGCACTCTAACTACCAGCTTGGAAGGCTTTCCAGGGGTCAGCGGGGGACAGAGTCTTTCCTGTTGAAACTATTGCCAAAACATACTAAACATGCAGAGTCAGAGAGAAAGAAAAGGAGGGGAGACAGCTGGGAGAGCTGTCAAGCCAAGGGCCTGAGGCATGGGATGCTCACCCATAGGATAGGAATCTTGGCTCTGGCTTGATGTTTAGTGAATATATAAATAATTTTGCTAATCACTTTAGGTAGTTTTACTTTCCAAATAATACTGCAGCAATCTGCAGCCCAGAGCTGCAAATCCCTTTATTGTTAGAATCTTGTTGCATTACAACTGCACAAACATGAATAAGGTTAATACAACCATATAGCTGAATTTCTCACATTACATACATTCTGCAAACAAAGAATTCTCATTTAAAATGTTCAAAAGGGTTAAATAAGAAACATGTAAGGTGTCAGAGACAAAGACACAGTAAACAATACACATTTATGTCTTACTACCAGCCTCCCCCATAGCCCCAGACTGTCACGCGAAAGCAACAACATAAATGTCAACAAACCACTTCAGGAAACAAATAAGCAGCAACACTGGATCCTAAATTCTTGTTACCTGAGTTAAAGTAGCATCACTGTTGCTGGATTTCACTGTGGATCAGATGCCATGGGATGCTGAAGCCTATCTGACAGGCTCCAGCTTTGTCTGGTGTCTCCCAGGGCCACTTATTCTCACATCCTCCACACTGCTCTGCCTAAAGCCTGGAGGCATTATCCCCCGTAAACAGTCATGCTGCTACCAGGCTTAGTAACTATTCCAAAGACAACAATGTACTTCTGTCCTTCAAAATGCACTCTGGTTTCCTATCAGGTGTAAATCCCTACAAGATAAGGCTCAGAGCTCTGTTTCTGCCTGGTGGTATAAGAGCACAGGGGAAAGAAGCCTATCAAAGCATTCTTTTATATTTTTTTCTGCATGTTTGTTTTTTAAACACATATCAAATTATTTGATTCTGTTCTGTGAACGCTACAAAAAAAAATTGCTGGTACTACTTTTTGTATTTATGAGAAAAACAACTCTCTTCTCAACACAATGTTTTAAACCACTTAGCCACTTCAGAGGACTTTAAAAGAAATATGTTTGCAGAGAGTGACTTCAATCCCAACACTTCTTTATTTCAAAGACACAGTAGAAAGTTGGGCAATAGGTAAGCATGGAGTAATTTCAGGCAAGAAATCAGGGGCTTGATTTTCAAGAACTTCTCATCTGCTAAAAACTGCCTTTGATAAGCACAAATCAAAAATAAACATGGCTAGTTTGAAAGAGTGCCAGACTAACAATTTATTTTCTAATACAAAACACGTTAGAACTACAGAGCCATAAATGAGGATGCAAACAACAATTACAAGTCTGTTTTCAAAGACATAGCATTAAGCACACAAATCAACTTTTTTTTTTTTTGGTATTTCAGTAGCAAGCTAAAAATCACTTCAACTGTGTCAGACAACGAAAATGCAGGGAAAGGTTTGTTTTTTTTATCTGAACAGGCTGTGAGACCACCACCAAATGTTTCTTAATGAGTAGAACAGGAGTATAACATTATTAATTAAATAATAACAGGCATAACATTATTAATTAAAATAATGTGCATTTCATTTACAGAGTCTTGTGTCACATGGTTGACCCTCATACCCTTTACATGAGCAAATACTTACCCACCTAAACAATGCCACAACTTCAAAAATCCCCAAAACGCATCCAGAAATAGCCTTTGACCATCACCCTACATAAAACTAGCCAGAAGTTCACATTTGCTGTGGGTTCACATCACCCACAGCAAATTCTGCAAATCCACTTTCCAGGCACAGGTGGCTGATGACATTTAGGAAGATCTTTCTGAACTTCTTGGTAAATGTCACCTTCACTTGCCAGAAATTCAACTGTTTTATTTAAACATGAGGAGGACACTGCTGTAGCCACGTCTGCATCTCCCACCCAACCCAGAAAGGGGACGCAAGCTAGTTTCAATTACCTATAGACAGAAGCCGACAGCCAAAGACGTGATAGCTGGGAACAAGGAGTAGATCAGGGTGGAATCACAGCATTTTAGGAGATTGCCCCATGTGATGGTTGCATATTAGTGTAACTGCATTGGAACCTACCCATCCACTCTTTCTACAGAGAAACACGGCTCACGCAAGCTCTATGGTCTTTGTTTCCCTCCTACTGTAGTCACAGGTGCAGACAGGAAAAACATCCTTCCTAGGAGGAAAAAAAACCTTTTACTAGCATCCCTCTTCTCTTCCTCCACCAACCCTAAAAACAATATAGCAACAAAAAAGTCATAGTTCCTGCTCAGTTATCATCTTCAGTGTAGATGTGCTCTCCATAACCTTAAATGCCAAAGGAATCTGAGAACAAAAGGCTCCTCCCGGACCTCCTCCTCTCGTCCTGCCCTCCTTAACCCCCAGACAGTAAACATCACAAAGGTGGCCACAAGTAATCGTCTTCTACAGGTCAGAACAAAACCAGATACCTTTCAAGTCTCACACTTCAGTGATCATCATCTTCCCACTTCTAGGATTGCCATAAGGCTGTGCTAGGTAGTATTTTTGATGTTTTTTTAACAGTGACTACAGCATGAATCCCTTTTCTAGGGCTGGGAAGGACCTGCTGTTTCACAAGACATGGAAGATGCACCCACTTCCCATAAAGGAGTTCAAGGACCACTGGAGAACTCAGGTTATGCTGTGCTAGAAGATGTCAAGTGCTCAGTGCAAATACCATTTTAAAGACAGTTTCCTGCAAATATGGTGTGCCAACCACTCAAAACAAATATGTGCAAGAGAATGTCTGGTATAGCAAAAACATAAATTTGTCTCTCATCTTTATTTGGTCAGATTTGAGTGAAGACCTAATAGGACTCTTGACAAAATCTGGTGCCAGCTCTTCAAAGAACTGGATGCCAGTGAGGGAGTGGAGAAAAAACAGATTGGCAAACAGCTCCCCAGCTTGAGCTGCATCTGCATCTCCATCCATCCCCCATCCATTACCACCTGCAGCTGAGAATGAGGATAATTTTGTTATTAAGGAATCTGAGCTGCATAACTAGGAGGGAAGAGCACCTCATGCTTTTTTTTCTCCCTCCACTCTTTTAACTGTAATGAAAAGCTAAAAAATCTACTAGCTCAAATGCTTTCAGCTGGACATTTCTCTTGACTCTCTAAGTGAATCAACACTTCCTAATTCAACCTGGTCATCGGCAGACTCCCATTATGTTGTCATTGCAAGCTCCAAAGAAAAGCACTTTAACTCGAAACACCTTGAAAGAGCTGGAAGCACCACTAAATTAAAAAGTATTTGGGAAATCATAATGGAAAAAAAGAAAAGTAGCTGACAGATTTAGGTACATTTTTAGCAAACTTTTAAAGCCAGGCATGTTCAATTTCCTTGCTTTTTATTTACTACCTGTGCTAAGAAGCAGCAAAGTAGAATTCCCAGTTGCTGCATGCACAAAGAAAAACACAATAAAAAATATTCTAAGTATTTTTAATTAACTGTTTTAAGTACAAATCTTGAATATAACACTCCTTTAAACAACATAAGCTTTTTATTTTCTTAGCTACATATTGTAAAATGGAAAAGTTGTTTGTTTGGTTGATTTTTGTTTGGTTTTTTTAAAACTTACTCTTTCATGGCCAATTACTGCAATAAATAGCTGACAATTCTAGGGGGAAAAAAAGGATAGATAAGGTCAAATTTGTTATGCATATTTTCTCACAAATTGTGTCATTTACTACTCCTCTCAAATTTTATTGCAACAAAATCAGTACTCATACTTACATCTTTATCAAGAAAGAAAACATTACACCCTCTTATTCAAGGTCAGGAAACATTTTATTAGCCCCAGACTTTTATTCCCAGTAGGAGAGAAGAAAAATGCAGTATACGTTAATCAGATTGTAAGCACCTCCATATTACCAAAATACCAGTCCAGTCATAGACGTCTCTTAGCCAAGTCTGCAATAATTCAGATACAGAACCTGATTACAGAGGGAGCATTAGAGACATAACTGGTCCTCATTTCACTCATTGAACTGAAACAGGAAAAAATGATGGTACGAGAGGAAACGGTTTAAGTCTTCATGAAACTCACAACCTCATATCACACTAATGCTTAGATCTTAACGTGAGAGGCAGAAGGAGAATGCAGGAAGAATACCACTCCTCTTGATTAATTTTTTATTTCATTTGACAGCTTAAAGTTCTACATTCTTTTTGCTTCAATTCAATTCACTTTCTATTATCATCAAAACCAGATTCAGTGAGTAGTAAGATTTTTTTTTTCCAAGTAATTTTCAGACAGACATTGCCCCAGGTAAGATAAAGTACAGGGATATATATTTATACATACCCAGAGGCTCAGCACTTCATGAAAAAGGTTACTGGCTAAATAAATTCCCTTCCGTAAGATGCACTGCTTGCCAGAAACCCACAGAATACACTGACCATGGATGAGAACAGAGGTTAAGGAGAGTAAAGTCAACATAACCATCTCTTCCTAAAGCCTGAGAAAACAGAAGGACTTTGCAGCCTGCTTCAGAGCTAATCCTAGTTTGGACTATTTCACACCAGTCAAAGGGGAAAAGAAACTAGGTAAATTTCAAAGTGATGAAAACCTTGGAATCAAACAGCCCAGTCCTCTTCCAAGCAGACTGATTTTCGGGTGCTGCTCCTGAAGACACATTTAGTGTAACGGCTCACAGAAGACACCAACTTCTGAGAACAGATTTGCAGATTCCCTTGCAGACTTCACAGACAAACACAAGCTATTTTTTGCACTCACACATAGTGGTAGGGACCACCTAGCAATGGTTAGGTGTACTGTTAACAAAAAAAATAACTCTTTGTAGTAACTTCACTCTTTCAAGAGGTTTAAGGAGTGCCTCAGTACAGCAGTACAATAACATGGAAATCAAGACCAAAACGTAGATCGTGATTAAACTAAAACATTAGGCACAGCTGAAAGGTCACCAATCAAAAATCAAGGTCATAGCTCCTTAATCCAAATCAAAGGAGATGAAAATACATTACTATAGCTACTTCTCTTCATTGTTTTCAACATGTCTTGGAAAACCAGTTAACTGTCCATCCATATTTTTAATATGCTTCCCCTATTTCCAAACTCTACCAGAGAAGTGCCTTAATTAGTTATGTTCTGAGTCTACACTAGACAAGTTAATCAGATCTCTTCTTAGCCAGTACAAAATTAAAAGGGAAAAAAAAAAGAGTCAGGGTGAAAAATCAGTATAGAGACAGCACTGTACTCTACTATTCCTGAATCTTTTTATGCACTGGCCATTAACAGAGAAAACCTCACATTATTCTCATATAATAGCTTCAAATCTGGACAATAAATAAAGTGTTATAAATAAACAAATAGGATTTGAACCTTGAAGATTCAGCATGGGACCTATGCAAACCGAAGGGATAACTCTATAACCCTCAAGGGGATGTATGCTGTTATCCTTTGCCAATTAGCCACTAAGGGGTGCAGCAGAATTCTGCTTTACATTCTGCTTATCCATATGATTTATACATACAATAGCTATTCATTCCTTTAATGCCTTTGATAAAAGCCTAACCCAAGAATGTTAAACCCTACATGAACCATGATGTAGTTACTCATTATGTACTTTAATGCAGTGTGTACCCGAGCAGTCAGATAAATGAGTCTACAATCATTTTTTTGTACGTTTTTAAGCACAGCCTTATCTCCTCATATACTGGCTCCCTTGATAGGAACTTCTAACTGTGGCTAACACATAAGAGTACATGGTATCTTAAGTACCACATCCATGAGAGGCGAGATCTTACATTCACCAGTTGACAGTCAACAGCAACAGTCATTACAAAATGGGACAAAACATTTAACAGTTTTTGAGAAGCAAGTATTTTTTTCCCCTCTTGGAAGGAAAAAAAAACCTGTTTGAACCTTTGCAGTCTTAAATGGAAACATACCTACATTTCTTGCCAAGAATTTGCTTCCCCCTACAATTTGTATATGGTATACCATACACTTTTCTTCAGTTATTTCCTGATAGCATGTTATTTCTCATCACCAAGAACATTATTGTACTTACTAAGCACAATTTCCAAAGGATGACTGAGACACAACACCATACCAACTAATTCCTAGCAAGGCACTTTCCAGTGCTTCCACACTGAACCTTGGCAATGTGATACACTGGCAAGAATTTGGCTTGCCTATCAATGCGAAATGCTGACAAGGGTTAACTTTTTATTCACTTGCAAGGGCTTATCCTCAGACATCACAGTTGAGCAATTCCAAGTTTCTTTTAAGCACATAAACCTTTGATGTACCTTCCTTAAGTCAAACTTACCACTTCATTTGCAAGCTACCTTTGAAGCAATTGTGAATCTATTTCCAAAGCTGATCCAATCCCTGTGCCTGCAGCTCAGAACAATCCACAGAAACCCAGCTTGATGGACACTGAGATATAAATCTCTGTAGTCAAGAACTATGCAAGGCTTCCTGTATCAAGGAGGCTAACACATTTTTTTCTGATTAAATATGCATAATTACTGAGCTGTGCTCATGCAGCTCTGCAAAATATTTTAAAGGTAATTAAAATTCTAGGAGATCATTCTTCTTTCCTTGAGTTCAGAACAAAAATGGATTAGCACCTCACGTTCAAATTGGAAGCACTACCCATTGGCATAATATAGATGCAATTTCAAATCAATCTTACATTACTGGTGGCCACAATGCTGTCAAAATAGCAGAAGCCTATAAAAACATAATATGCAATAGATTTATGCCTAGCACTTCACAAAACATGAATACATCAGTTAACAGTTTTGCAAACCAAAACAAAATTGGAAAAAATGCTACTGTTGTGCATCAAGGACACTGAGTCTCAAATGAGGCAGATTAAACTATCTTCAGGTAACTACACTGGGAACGCAGTCCCTCTAGAAATATTCTCTCTGTCTTTGGTCTTTAAGCACTCTTCTACACCAACAAGAAGATTAGAAGCATACTTGGAGGTCACCTGGAAGTACAAATTAGCATTTACAGACAGGATTTTCAATTAAGCAATAATCTTACTGAAGAAGGAATGGTTCTTTAATATTAGAAACTGCTTTCACTGAGAAAGAGGTTCTGATGTCAGGTAAAATAAAGTGTTCTTTCTAAAGTGCTAAGAGTACTCAAGAGAGCATAGAAAATTGAGGATTTATATGGAACAAGAAACACGGATGCAAATCACTTTTAACTTGTTTATCCATGAATCCAACTCAATTACATGCTCTAAAAAATAATCTTTCACTATCAAATATTAAACAAAAATTTCATAGAATATTTAAAACCAGCCTCTCTCACTGTGAGGCAAGAAATGCATTTGATTTACACATGTTAATTGTAATTATGCAAATGTCGAAACCTTCATCATGTCCTGCAAATAGTTTCATTCTTTTGGGAGTTTTATCTACTCAGTTTATTTTTAAATGTGCTTTTCATCTCTTAATTGATTCTCTTCTGTCCCACCTGACCTCCTCCTGCTACTTTCCCTGCTACGCAAGCACACCACTTCTGACAGCAGAGAGCACAGATTGCAGATGTAATGAAGGCCGCCTTCAGTCACCAAAAGCAAAGAAAAGGCAAGAGAAGCAGTGAAAGTCAAGCTGGTCTCTAGTTCACTTTCCTGATGCTGTGATGGGGATGCAGAGAGCAGTCACCAACATTTCTGACAACCTGGGCATCTACCCAACACACATAACACAGATGCTTTTAAAGACAAGCTGAAGCCCAGCCATGAAGTTTGAGACAGGCTGTTTGTAAGAGTATTCTTCAGGCTGTCACTCACTATTACTGCTCAACGATAAATCAAGGATACTAGTCACAATTACATTCTCTGCTAATTAATTAAGCAGCCACATGCAGCTTCCTCCCCCTCCCACCAACTGTGAAACTTAATGTTCAAGAGAAAGATGCTTACATCAAAAAGGGCATCTTTGTCTTACTCTGTAACAACATGAGTATCATTAAGGTCAAGTGCACTCCTCATGCAACCTTGCTCTTCCTTCACTGCAGAACACGAACACTTAGAGGACTTTGCCTATCTCCTTCTCTTCGGCAGCACACATCCTTGCTGCGCCTTCCCACAGCATAAAGGTAAAAACCTTGTCACAAAACCTACTCCTCCGTTACATCTTAGTTCTCCAGAAGATAATAACAATGGTTTTACGTAAGAAATACAAGTCTACTACCTTACCAATAAATCTTTTTTCCAGACCAAAAAAAAAAAAAAATCAAAGATCACATGGCCATATGGTAGCCTATAGGAATTTCCTTATAGGAAACCACTTCTTAGCACTCTCAGAGGATGCTGGAGCAGTTGTGTATCCACCTCAGTTGCCTGAGTTCCATTCCACTGTCAACAAGGATTTATGGTAAGACTTCTTATCTGAATGAAAAATCAAATTGCTTTAGGAGTCTCAGTTTTATATTATCATACACAATTATATAAGAGTAATGGCAAAATAGATGCTATCCAATTGGTTGAGGGATTCCCAAATCCTTTGAAGAGAGATTGTCCACAAACCATAAAATTAAGTAAGCCGTGCAACTGCACAGCTACACACAACAGCAATGAAGTGGAAACAAAAAGATCACATTTATAGAGGAGATTGGTTAAATTACTAACCAAGAATATTAGATGTGGAAGTACGGTTTCGAAAAAAAATTACTGGAGGCAACAGTATCACAATACGGAAAAGCATGCACAGCGTGGCAATACATTTGAAGAGATTGTTCTGCTGCTAGCGGGGCTCAGTTGTTCATGGAGGCATCAAACCAAAGGCTATTGACATTCAGGAAGCTGATGTACAGGTAAAGTGTTATCAACACTTAAACATTTTAGATAGTGCTCAAATGTATGTTTCCAAAGCATTTTTTAATGTTTGCCTTATCTTTTAGCTTAGCCAACACATCTTTTAAATAGCAAAGATGGTATCTTTAAAAATTATTAAATTAATCTCTGAATTGTTAAGAAAAATCACTAGGAGTGCTTTAGTTAACATTAGGAGCATACTGACAAAGCTACTTCCAGCTTTGATACCAAGCATCAATCAAGTGATTTCAATAGCAGCTGCGGACTTGAACTGCATTAGACTTCTGAAGACAGTTTTATACATGCACAAGCACAAGCACACTGAAAGGCGTACTGGAACTGCATCTCCATAGAACAGACTATCTAGTCCAGTAACACCATCTTTGAAAGTGGTCTTCGCATAGTTAATAGTTTTTTCCTCAGGCAATCTATGTTGCAGAATACACCCAAAAGGTACTAAGTGCAATTCAAGCTGTACTTCAGCTTTGAAGATGGGTGCTCACTTTTTTTTTTCTCTTCCGAATAGTAATTCAGTGATAATTCTTTCTTTCCCATGCAGCATGACTGAAGCTTGTAGCTGTTGTGATAACAAATGCTTGAGAAGCAGCTGTGTCTCAGGCAAAGAGACTTCAATAACAACTGACTTCACAATGCCTGGTTGTTTCCATGCAACTTGATTTCTGCCGCCATGGTGGAAGAGGTAGGCCAGGCTTCTTGCACTGTACAGAGAAAGCCAACCCCAATGAAATACAAGCACACGATTGAAAACCTTCAAGATAGGAACCCTGTCAATTAAAAACAAACTGTTAAAGGCAATAAGCAGCTGCCACCCCCTTCCATAGGCTGGAAACAGAAATTACATTGTCCCCCAGAGTTCTCTGCACACTTTTCCCCTTACCTCCTCCCAACTAAAAATGCCTGCACTGCTATTTCAGATTTAAGGTATTTTTTTTTCTGTCAGTCTTGAACTCTGTCATTTACAAATTCTCAACTTCCTCAACAATATCAACTGTAAGGCACAAACTTCTCTTTCATTATTGCTCAAGACTCAGCTTCCTACTCCACTACTTGAAATAAAGAGAAAAGGGCTGCAACTTTACAGCTTACTTGACATTACTTACTCTCCAATTTCCTTTTTTTAAAATCTGGCAAGTATTTCAAAATTTAGCATACAAGTTACACGGGCTCAATTCAATTCCTAGATTAGATCATGAACCTGAGATGTATGAAGCATTTTCAATCCAAGCTTCAATATGAGGGATTTATGCACCTTGCAAGATTTTGGTCTCTGAACTATGCAGATTTAAAAAAAGATGCAAGATCAAATCCCCATGTCAAAAGATTGGCATCTCTCCTCCTTCCTACCCACCAATCCTTCATGTACCTTCTTTGGGGCACCCTCAGGTTGTCTCAGAATACCCCCAGGAGGCAGAGGAAGGGACTGAAGAGGCCAGAAACAGACATGAAAAGAGGTCTGGAAGAAGCATACCCATTATTTCCAGCTGATTATATAGTGGTATCACTGGATAATTGTCACAAAAGGTTTTCTGGGTCTGCTACAATCATGCAAATTCAGTTCAAAATGACTCACAAAGGAGTTACTAAACGAGCACTGACAGTCTTGTTTGCTAGATTTCATCCAAGCATCTTTCTCCCAATCTTACAAGTATGATAATTGCCGAAGCCTCTGGTATTTCCCCATGAAAAACAAATTAGGCTTTAATGAAATATGCAATCTCATTCCAACATACTGAGGCAGATCCGCTCCTGCTTAATATTCCACAACTAATACCAAGCAGCTCCTGGAAGCCCCAGCAGATGATGCTTCCCCAGCGGTACACATTCTTCTGCCTCCTGCTTCATGTCAGGGACGGTAGGTGTACAAGCAAATGCACATGTGCAGTCATGACACAGCTATTTTTGTCCAAAGCTATCTTGTCCAACACAAGCAATGGGCTGTCAGTAACCAATGTGATTGTATTTATTAACACGCCTAGAGAGCTGAAAGTCTCATTGCTGGTAGGTTTTTAATTGCTGTAATTTAATTTTGAATTTTTGATTCCCAAGCCAGCCCATCAACAAATTTAACAAACTATTAATTAGGCTACAGTACCATCATTTCAGAGAAATTAAATGAGACTCTGAAACTACAACAGGTGTAAAATGGCAGTCTGCAGTAACGTGCAGACTATGCTCTATATACTGTACTTGCCATGAAACACCGCATTTCAGTTGATTCCTGATGAAAGCTTATCCCATTTCACTTCTTCCGCCAGACTTTGACGGGAGAAATCAAGTACTTTTAAAAAGGCATAGATTACAAGACGAGGGACTTTCATATTCTAGCCTTCAGCTACTCAAACTGGACTGAATTTCTGAGCAGCTCCACAGCTGCATTAGATGAGACGAGCCGATTTCCAAAGAGTGAGTGCTAGCATTAGAATTCAATATGATTTTTTTCAAGATAGGGTAGTGATATCGCTTCACAGGCACACCCTCTCCTCCCTATTTCTCATGTTAGGCAAGGCAAATACATAAAATTAATGTACTCATCTCCTTCCTAGTAGCTAAATTAAGAGTTTAAGAAAGGACTTTCGACTTCATTTGTCTCCTATTAAGGCAGCGCACACCTAAATAACTCTTGGGTGCATTTTTCTAAAGCAAATAAGTCACAGTGCTTTAGAAGGTTGTTGTAATACTGATCTTTTAAACCATACCATGGCTCTTGCAGTAGCAGAAGCAGTGACACAAAAACAAAAACCCAGGATAAGTCTCCCAAGTGAGACCACAGTGAGAAAGCATGAATTCCTAATGGAGAATGCTGCTCCATCTCATACCAAACAGCTTTGTAAAACGAAGCCAGACAAAATTAGCTATTATCCAAACACTACTTACTTGAAATGCACTGTGTATTTCTCAAAGTGCTGCTCAAAGGGGCAGAGAGGTCCCTGCTCTGACAATTGCCTGCTACCAGGTGGAAACAATTAAGGAAGGAAGCTCTCCTCCACTGTGCAAATTATTTACTAGCAATCCCCACCAAAGCTCATGCCATGACCTAATTTAACCACATCACTTGCATCATGTCTCTCTCTTCCCCCATCCCTAGGACAAGAAAACCCAGTGAATTCTCCATGTTTCTACAGAATATTTTGACTTCTTTAATCTGTTGTAATTGTAGCTGTTTCTAAAAATCTGTCTGCCTTCTTCCTGCATCTCAAAGCAGAAATAAGGAACATCTTCCTTTGCTGTGAGTCAGTCTAATTCTGTTTACTAGCTATATATTAACTTACATCAGCTGAAATTTTAGCTTAGAGCTAATAGCACTGAGGGTTTTTTCGTCGGTTTGGGTTTTTTTAAACATGAAAATCGAGGGAAGGGAAGGAGAATAAAAGATAAAAGCAGAATATAAATCAGGATACTGATTTTGTAATAATATTTTTTCTAGTAATCCTGGTTTTAAAAGACCAGGATTTGTATGTAGAGTATATCAGCAATGAGGCTAGTCTCTCCACCTTGCCTTTCTACATGAGTCTTCTAATGAAGCATTATAGGCAAAGGAAGATTTTTATTTTTTAAACAAAGGTTAACTTGACACTTTCTGCATATTTTAGCCACGCTATTTGGTCATCTTTGACACCTTGGTCATCTAAGCCAAGAAGTCAGTATCCACTCCTTACCATAAAATTATTATTCCCAAAGGTTATTAACAATTATGCTCAAGTTAAAGGAGAGAATCCTATCACACATGTAGGAGAAGTGAATGTTTTAGACATTTGCTTTAAAATATTTAACCATTATGAACGGTGACAGAGAAGGGGAGAAGTTTCGTAAGGAAATTCACTGAGCTTGCAGGAGCTGCTCACCTTTGTTCTCTCTGAGCAATATTCTTGCCCCCATAACTACCTTCAACTAGACCTAAACATTTTATGAAGACAAAGTTAGGCAAAATAAATCTTGCTTACACTACAAGTATGTCATTCAGGCTCAAGCTTTTAAATCAGAAATTGGCTACGTGGCGAGACAGCGCAGCTGCTGATAGCTTCAAAGCAGCGTTGTGGTGTAGCATCGTTCATAGTGAAAGAGAAGTTACTTCTTGTCTTACACAGCCACAGGTAACACACTCCGTTGAGACAGTTTAATACATTTGAATGTTTTCCACCAATCTCAACAGCTCTTGGTATTTGATACCACTGAGGACCACCTGCCCAAACATGCACCAAGAACAAGCATACCTAGAAAACGCTAGAATTCAGACTGTCTCCATTTGGGTTTCCTCTTTATTCAATAAAACAGCCATCACCAGGTTTGCCAACTTCAAAAGCAAGGAAAAGTATCACTTCTCTCTTTCTCAGAAACAGCTAGGGGAAGAAGATGAAGATGCAGCATCACAGTCTCACTGGAGATTCCTCACTCCTTAGTCTTGCACTGATGCTCTGAATTAGAAGAGGGAGAAAAAGTGAACAGTATTTGAGGCAACATCACTTTACCCTGAGTGCAGATACTCCTTTGCTTCCTCCTCCTTCCCAGTGCACATAGTAAAACTCCAAATAAATAAATAAATAAAGTCCAATGTCCTTAAACAATCATCAGTAACAGCAACAGAGAGAGCAACCAAAGTCTCTTTATCTTATTTCCTAAGTACATGGACAAAAGGAAAAAAAGAGAGGGATGAAAATAACACTTCTCACTATGAAGAGATAAAGTAGGAACAAGACAGTTATGAATGGTGCACGGGTGAGAGCACCTCCTCCTCCTTCCAGCAAACACCCACACCACTGAAGGAGCAGTAAAAAGTAGCAGCAGGAAACACAGCAGGGAGAACCCCAACACACTTAATCCTCAGTAAAGGCAGCTGAGCTTAGAGAGTCTGTGGAGCAATTTACATCACCAGAGGGGGAGAAAGAGCCTAATTACTGGCTACAATTACCAAAATCCATAATATAGGAGGTCCTTTCCTCTAACCCCTTGAGAAAGGGGATGGAGGGGGTAGTTATATTTTAGTGCCATCAAACACTTTAACGAGAGTCCTTGAATTTTACATCATACTCAACAGCTTAACAAGGTTAGTCGTGTTCTGGGAATATGGATCGTTAGCAAAACTGTCAGCCCTATAACATAATCACTGCTTTATTTCCTTGGCAACAAAGGAAACTTTTAATGGAAAGAGATTTCAAGTACAGAGTGGACATTTCTCTCCAGACTGTAACCTTTTCCAGTAGAGGCTAGTTACAATACATTTGCTGAGTATCTCTTCTAGAAGGGATTTGAAAGACCAAACAGATCATACACAATTTAAGAGCTTACAACACCACACAGCTAAAAGTACATTACTCTAAAAGCAGTAGCTCACCTCCCAGTTCTTCTGCACTCCCACTTAGGAGAAAAACCCCCCAGAGTTAGAGAGAGGGACCTTAAACAGAAGCAGGATTTGAAACAAAGCTCAAACGAAGCAATCACAAATGTGACCTCTGCTTGCACACATCTGTACCAGGGGAACATCCACACTGAAGCTCAGGCACACAATCAGTTTTCTCCATCTGTGCATTGGACTGGCACTGATTTAAAGCTGATGGTGTGCTTAGCCTGTTGTCTTGGTAGGTAAAACAAATAAATAAATAAATGAAGGCACTCTGCAAAAGGCTGATCTTGCATATATGTAGTCAGCTATTAACAAAAATACTTCAAAAACTAAGCAGATCTCTTCAAGCATTGCATTCTCAGTAACACTGGTCAGCAATCCAAAATGAAAACCACTACAAAGAGTAAGTATCTGAGTAGAATCCAAGTAAATTTCAGAAGTAGAAAGTACCTGGGGAAGAGGAAAAAAAATATATTACCCTTGCAACATTTGCCAGTAGATTGGACTCTGTTAGAGCCAGCAGTGCCCAGCCACATCAGTGCAGACTCAGGCAAAGCTGTCTGACCAACAGCACTTATGTATCATTTCTTCCAGTGTCATTTTCAAAACTGTCAAAAAGGGAGGAATTACCAGTTAGCTTCTCCATACGAAGGGAGAAAAATCCAAGCAAGATACAAAAAGAAAAACACAATGCAACATAATTGAAGAATCTAGATAAACTCAACACCCACACCAGGAAAACAAACCTAAACAAAAAAATAGCCAAACACCAAAAACTATGGATATCAGACTGAAACCAGAAAGTAAAGCTTTTGAGAAACTGCTTTTTAATGAGGCTAAAAAGACCTTCTTTCCTCACTGTACACTATCTCCTCAAACAGGAGGAATATACAGAAATAGAAGAGTTTTACATTTGGGCAAAAGTTTTTTGAGTTTTGTTTCTTTTTTAAGGAATACCATAAACTGGAACTCCTGAAAGTTGCCCTGGATTAGGGGCTGTAAATCCGGAAGGCCTGCAGAGAGCAACTGGCACAGCAGAGTGAAGCTTGATCGGGCTGAACAATCAAAGGAGGATGTGATTTTAGACCCCACCCAGCACTCCGACAGTCACTGTAAGGCACATTGGAAGTTACACACATGTCATTTTTCAAAGCCCAAACTAGAATCAGTTTCAAAAACAAGGAAAAATGAAAAATTAAACACCGTATTTGTATTTTCTTCTTTCCTACCACTTTTCAGAGATTAAATGGAAAACGGTTAAAAGTTGGACTCCCTGGTCCAATTAATAAAACCAAATTTCTAACTGCTTTAAAAGAAAGGAAAAAGAAGGGAACAGAGAAATGATGTTTGGTTTTGGTTTTTTTTATTAAGAAGCCATGAGACACACAAAGGAACAAACAATCATGAAGGGCTCTGTTTCATTCTGCTTTTTAAGCACTGATACGATGGTATTCGTAACACTTCATGCAAAAAGCACTTATGTACTAATTCTTACAGGGTGCACCAGCAGCTCAGGCACCTCCAGGCAAGTTCCCACACCCACGCCTGGGTTTTGGATGAGCTCTCCAGCAGCCAGAAGGGCACAGGGCTGCCCGAGGTCCCCAGCCACACCACCCATTGGGACCCTCTGGCTGCTGCCTTCACCCAGAGCTTGTCAGATCAACACTGCCAGCATCAGGATGAAGAGAAATGCTGTAAAACTGACTTTGGAGCTTGAAACATTTTCTGAAAGGAATTCTTGACACCTCGAGGAAGGGTCAGAGCCAAGCTTACATCACTCCCGTAGTAACAAAGCCACAATCTTGACATTTTGGTAACAGCAAAAGCTGAGGGAGGACTATACATTTTTAACCTCATGACATCACAAGTCAGTGCAGAAATAAATTTGTAAGTCTTTTATAGATATCCTTCAGCAGTTATGCCAGGATTAATATTGCATGTTAGCAGGTTAGAGGGGCTGTAGGGTAGGTGGGGTTGTTGCAAAGTTCAGCTCCTCAAAGAAGAGTGTAGGTTGAAAGAATAAGGGATAACCTTTGTATTAGCTCTTTACATTTCTGGGCTTTAAAAAATGTTATTATTAAACCAAGTGACATGGAAGCTCTAAAAAAAGGCAAATCAGCAATACCTATACACTTTAAAAGGTCTCACATACCAGGTTCAAATGTTAAAACTATTGAATTTATCTAGCAGAGTTGAATATGATGTCAGAATTTAAAGAGAAAGTAGACAATGCTAATAAAAGTTATTCCAGATTAATTTAGAATCAGAACATTAATTTTTACCTGTAAGAAAAAAAATTATTTTAACAGATAACCAGGTAAGTTTACAAAGTGGAGGCAGTTAATCCAAGCAGTATGTGTTCAAACTGTCCATCAGTATTTAGGAAATGGTTTAATAACCTGAAATGACCTTTACCCTTCCCACTGCCAGCTTCCTCACACTGCAGATTATACAAATCAGTTCACTGAAAAAAAGCAAAAACACAAACCCTGAATCAACTGCAGAGCACCCTTTCTAAGCACAGACAGTCGCAAATCCATGCTGAAGCTAAAAATAAGAGGATAACTTTTAAAAGAAAAATGTTTACTTCAGGGGCAGCAAGACATCATCTAAAATAAGGGATGTCTGTTCCACTGAGCCTGGCAAACAGTCCCAAGTAACACAGGACCAACCTGGCAGCTCTGTATTTTTGATCTCGCTGCCAACTCCCTCACCAATGACACTTCTTGCAGTAGATCACAGAAGCACAGACAGCAGGTCTCAACCAAAATCAGAGCATACCCTGATCTACAAACACCTGTTTTCTCCTTCCATCTCTCCCAGGCCGGACTGCAATCACAGGGAGCTTCTGACAGCACAGCACTAACCCACACCCCACCCGCGGGGACATGGGGACAGGGCACACGCATCTGGCATCGCTGGGACCAGCAACAGGGAGGAGGAACACATATTGCACATCCTTGGAAAACAAATCCCTAGTGTTCACTTAGCTGAAATAGGGCAATGGCACATAGGTTTCACAGAGGATGACATTGCTCTTATCTCTACCAGCTCAGCAGAGGTCAGGGCCAGGTTTCCAGTGCCCCTGCAGCTTTACTGAAGCCGGAGGAATCAAAGGGAAATGCTGACAGCTGCTGCAGGATTATCTGAGCAAAGCAGGCAGGGAGGAAAAGGCAGGGGCCTTCATCAAGGTCATTGTGCCCATCCCACAGTGACTGCTCTTGGGAAACCAGCATCTGTGCCCTTGGGACTGCTGCGACAATCCTCCAGACCTAAAGGTGGCCCCTGGTGACTCTGACCAGGGGAAGACTCTCACGGATTTGCCATGCTAGCAAATGTGTACCAGAGGATGTACTGCAGCTCATCAGTAAAATTCACGAGTAGCATGTATTTTACATAAGCACCATTGTTTCCTATTATTTTTCCTTTCTACTCTTCCCTAGTTTTTAAGAACTTCACGTGATATAGAAGATACACCACTACTGCTGGTAATTGCATTTGTGGTATTCAGCAACATAAAATCCTGACACTCATCCTTACCAAAGGCTTACACAGGTGAGAAGCAGCACGTTACATGAATTATAAGATAAAACAGAACAATGATCAGATTCAGAGAACAGAGTAAAAACATGTCGAGAATCCAACTCATTGGTGAAGACACTTTTCTTCAAGACACTGTACAGGCAGGTTTGTCCTCAGCCCACAGGAGGCAGGCTAAGGGTGAAGTAGGAAAGAACGAGCGGATATGGAAGAACCAAGCAACAAAATAAACACAGAAGACAGCAAATTTAACATTGACATACAAGAAGATTAGCTGAGCTTGCATCGCTTTCACGGTTCATGGTCTATGATGATATAAAACTGCTTTTGTTCCCAACAGTCTTTTCTGCTAGGGTTTACATTTTGTTTGATGTTGAAAACAACCATTTCCCTAATACTAGATGATTAGAACTGGAAGGAAAAAAAAGAGGACAAAAAACCCCAACACAGAGAAGAAAGTAATGTTAAAGCAATTAAAAGGGAAAAGACTTTATAAAATACCACTTAAAAATATGCATTAAATTATCTACCTAGCTAAGGCTATAGGCAGGGCTTTGTTAAAGGTGCAAATTTCATTCAGTAAATCAACGGATAAGCACAACTTCAAATATGTCACTCTGAAGGCTCACAACACCACCTCAGGCAAATCCACAGATTAGTTTGTGTCACTGCTGATCATTCCAAGCTTAAAAACAATGTAAATATTTATTAACATTAACCACTGCATTTTGGTTCAGTGATTTAAGACATATAACTCCTTTCAGAAAGTACTGAATCCCCTTTCTCCTAGAGATAGGTACACTGCAGAAGCAAAAAATAATTTTCCAACAGCTTTCTGAAACACGAAGGGAAAGTCACAAGAGTATGATTCGGATACATTACAAAAATAAAAGAAAGCAATTCTTTCTTAAATGCAACTAATTTTTATTTTAATAGTCATTCCTCTAATTATGGCTGATGAAAAACATGGCACATAATTTGTTTTCCCTTCC